>NW_023476701.1:0-2959 GCF_013731165.1 Rhagoletis pomonella
CGCCAAATTATTATTATTATCATTTGAATTTCCGGCTTATTAAATTAGCTTATCTTGCCATCATTTTTAGAAAGAGTAGTGAAACTACTACATTTTAGCAAGGATGATCAATAACCGCATTTATGGCGAGAGGCAAATTATCATCCTTAAGAAGATTGAAATTAAACTTCTGAATTACCTGTGTAAACGAGTTTTGGGTTAGTGTTAGGAGGAAATACCATGAAGTAGGTAATAAGGCTATCTTAACTTTTCTTCCTTTTGTACCAACGTATTGTTGTGAACAGAAGTTTTCAGCTTACACATATACAAAAAACATATTCAGGACGAAATTGGAAGCTAGAATTCATGAAAATTAATATTTTTCGATCGGATTCCCAATAATAATGCCGAAATATTGATTTAGCCATTTTTTCATAGTAACTATATTTTATAGGCCCGCCAAAATCCCCAGAAAATGCAATGGGGGCATGAATGCAAACTCTTTAATATTAAAAAATGGTTAAATAAACAATTGGGTATCGTTATTGGAAGCCTCTTGAAGAGAACCAGAAAAATGTTGATTTTCAAGAATTCTATACCATTTCTACGAAAAGCCTTTTTTTCCCATATAAAATACATGGGCAACTTTGAGCAATTTGGACGAACTCTAAATATTTTTTTAATTCAAAATAAGAAAATAGGGGTATACTTTTTCGATGTAGAACAATCCTAGGGGTGAGAGCATTAAACTTCAGACTTTACTTGTTTTGGACTACCCTAATGTACATATACTACTTCTAGTAAAAGTTTTTATTCATATTTAAATTGCAGTGCCTTTGATTTTTAATAATTCGACGTCGGTTCTAAAAATGAAAGGTATTTATAGCGTGTTCCATTATCTTAAAAGTTTGGGAGCACCTGAAATAATGAACAGTGCACCAAAACTGTATTCAGAAAAAACAACAGTAAATTTCTAATATTTTTATTGAGCTGTGTACCACGATTGCTTATTAGGAAAAATTGAAAAAGCAACAAACTCTAAGCGGTAGAGGTTATAGCAGCTATTTCGGAGATCACCACATCTCCTCATCACACTTCTTTTTTCTAGACTTCAGCAGGGATCGAACCTGCGTAATCGATGTTCAAAGTCAGAAGCGCTAACGACTGAGTTATGTACACCCCGTAAACTCTTGCTGCTAATTCATTTTCCTTATTCAACCAACTACTATCAAGTGCAGCTGATTTGCCGCTACTTATATTATATATTTATGTTGTTGTCAATTCTATACATTATGTATTGTAAATTTCATTGGAGGTTTTAATTTCGAGTCCGTGAATAGAATTTCTACGGATTTTATCTTTTCAACCATTCATATGCTATTAAACAACGCTAATAAATCGCCAATTGAGACGAAAGAGATATTCTATTAAGGGATTTGGGGAATCCAGTAAAATTGTTTAGACTGAGTAATTTTCTTATTTACCCTTATTGAGAAATCTCTCTTTTCCAGACAATAACGTGGGATACAATTACGCACCTCCGCATCCCCTGCCAATATACGGACCACTAAATACAGCGCACGCGCCACAGATCTTTCACCAACCTGTATCCTCATATAACCCAAGAGAACATTGGATTATAGAAAAATTAAAGAAAAAAATAAATCTTTTTGCTTTCGGCAAGATAATATTAAAGCTGCTGGTATTCAAAAAGATTGTGAAATTTATTGGAGTAATTTGTTTGCTTTTATTTCTTCCGAAATTAAAAGATTTTCTCAAAGACGATATGTCAGTGGATGAAAGTAATGCGGAAAGTAGCAGAATTATCACAGAAAAAGGTATAATGTTGTGAATGAAATTAGAAATGTAAACACAAATTTAAGTAAGTGACGTTCCCAATCTTCCTTCATTTCAGATGAACTCGAGAGGCATATTTCGAAACTACAAGCAGTAATCTTAGGATCTATAACATCACAGAGATCAACTTAAAAATAATGCAACGTATCTACTCATATCGTCGGCTTAGAATGCAGATGTTATCAGTCCACTGTTTAAACAAATTTTAGATTTTTCTGCAGCATTAAAGAAAATGTATAAATACACCATAAAAGAAAAAAGTATATACATGCTTCTCTGGTTTTAATCTGTTGATTCGCAATAATGTGCAAAAGTTCTGTCCATAGTTCGCTTGTTAAGATTTAAAATAGGCAAAATTTTTTCGTACCCTGGACGGAGCGGCTGTATTAAATTTGCTGTGCTATGTCCATATCGTTGTAAAGCTCATGCAGCTGGGGTATTAGCCAACGTCATTGCACAAGTGCCCGTAAATCTTCCATAGAATCTTTTTCTCGAAAATTCCAAGAACCCCCCATCATGATGAAGAGGGACTTATTGACGGGAGAATGCTTTACTTGTCAATTGCCTATTTAGTCTAAAGTAGCAATTGTTTTCAAAAGTGATTCTCCGTTGGATTTCTAAGCTGATGCCACTGATGCCACATGTAGGGAAAATTTCTCACTTGTAGGGATTTCCAGCTCTAAAAATGCGTGCGTAAGGAAAAGGCATATATGTATCTTAAAATGAAGGGAATTTTTGAAATGTGAATAAAAATGTTTTGCAACATGCATATCTATATTGAACAAAAAAATTTTCCGCAAGTTTGCGCATGTTACACTGAGATATCGACAAGCAAGGCGAATTTATATACATACATACACACATACATATGCATATGAATTCTCCTTATCGATAAGTGTGGAACTTTTGATTACTCTTGATATTTGAGTGAATTCTGTATCAAATTTTGATGTTTAAAGCTGAATATTTCACTCTAAAAATTATTCACGACGCTGCATTGGATACGCAAAAATAAGTAAATAAACGTTTTACCTTCATATTTTTTCAACAAATTGACATATCGTCACCTAAGGGTGAAAAGGTGCCTATTTTTGAAATTGTTCGGGAGAGACAAAAAATCGAT
>NW_023476702.1:0-2959 GCF_013731165.1 Rhagoletis pomonella
TAATTTTTTGAATTTCATATGGAAATTGCTGGTGAAACCGGCTGTTATCAGTTAACTTCGAAGTTACATACGTTTTTCTGATTACTTTGTTTATTTAAGGGGTTTTCATGCAAATTGCTAGAAATACTAAAATATACATGTCACAAAAAAAAAATCTCGACATGTTAGAAAAAACCACAGATGTATTTTAATTTCGCAGGCCTCTGTTATCTTCGCAGCGTCATCCAATACGGGTTTTAAATCTGGTGGCGGCATCTTCCTAGTCGCTAGGGAATACCGAGGGATCATTCAGTCACTACTCGTGGCGTTTTCTGCCCCTCGCTTCATCCTAGACATCGTTCCTTTAGTTTTTCCAACCACCGCAAATATCCGCACACTTGCTCCATTTCAAACCATTGTTCTGTACAAATTTGTCGATAGCTTTAAAAATTTCGTCGCTAGTGGCGTAAGTCTGAAGTGCTTCGTTCTTCTTCGATTTGCATTGCGAATGGGTACCTCACTAACACGAGAAGACTGCCTCTAAAATCGTGTTGATTCGCTCTTTGACAGTGTGATTGTGAAGTTCCAAAGAATAAGTAATAAAACACCTCTTTGAGGTAAAATTTTCGAGAGACGAAAGCTGAACTAGAAACACAAAATTTATGATATCAATTTCGTGACGAAAATTATACGCATTTCCGAGATTTTCCATACGTTTGAAAGGCTGTTGAAAAATTCGTATAATTTTCGTCACGAAGTTGATATCATAAACTTTGTGTTTCTAGTTCAGCTTTCGTCACTCGAAAATTTTACCTCAAAGAGGTGTTTTATTTGACATCAATTATTTTGGGGTAGCAAATTTAAAATCGACGAAAATACAAACAATAAACTAAATGTTTTACTTTTCTCAAATAAATTGCTAACAATATTCTCTGAATCTAAATTATGTGTATTCAAATCGATGTGTTCATTGAAACGCATAGTTTTTCAAATACGGAATAAAGCGAAAAAGGATGATCAAGGATATGATGATATTAGGGTTGCCAGATTTTGTACGAAATCAGTACGTTAGACTTTTTCATGATAAAAAAAACAGTACTTTTCAGTAAACTTTTTTATAAAGCAAAATTATGAATGCAAGTAACAGATAATGCTTTAAAACGCCAGAGTACTGGTTTTTAACAATATTTTGGTATAAATAAAATATAGTTCAGAAAAACAAAAAGTGTTATTCATTTTAACATGAGTGTACACATTATTGTACACAGAAGCCATAAATTATTTTATATTTATGACATATTTGACTAGCAATAATGAGATGGTTCAATCAAAGAGTGCGAGTTTCAGGGACCTGCCAATACACTGCCTGAAATAACTGAATATTTAAAGCTTTTAACTTTCCCATGGAATAACTTTTTTCAGAACGGCATTCCTTCTGACTCTGAAGAATTTTGCATGATTGCTTACGGAGTGAAAACCGCAACAGGCAATAAAATGTTTGGAAATATAAATAACGTAGCCTTCATATTATTATCCTTGCCGCACTCAAATGCTTTTGTTAAGCGCGTTTTTTTCGTAATGAATTCAACAAAAACTAAGATTCGAAATAGGATGCGGTTGGAAAGCCTTAATTCAATAGTTCGAATAAAATGTTATATGAAGGCTAAGAGTTTCTGCTGCAAAACGTTTCCAATATCAAACAGAATAGGGCTATTCGCGATCCGGTGCAAATGGCCTAGCATCATTGCAATACACAAACAAAATACACGCATTTGCATTTGTCATGGCTTGTCAAATTTGCAATACCGAAAATCCATAGCGTAAAAATGCTATGCATTGCAACTCTGGTTGACATTTCTATCACCTGATTAAATTCATAAACAAAACCAAAGCTGATGCACAAAAATTGTTTTGCAAAAGCTTAACGATGACAGTTTAATAAAGGTCGCTCACAATCCATGGCATATTTCTGCAATTGCATAAATTTGTCAGCTCTAATGCACCGAATTGCGAATAGCCCTTATGTTATCAAGGCTCAATATATGACAACAACACAAATATAAATGATTCAGACACTATAGGCGATTTTGAAGAAATTGTGGAAATAGCTGATCGCGCCTTATTATAGGATTTTACTTTATCTTTTAGCGCCGAGCGCTTAAAAGGGGATTAGGCGATTAATCAATTAGTATGAGTTATAATAAATTTAATAATTGCGCAGTCCTATTGGAAAAGGTGTTGATACAAATATTTTTAAAAAGTATGCGTATTAAAAAAAAAATTGTTTGTACAACCCTATTATATAAGTGATTTGTGTTATTTATTATTACCCTGAAGGTATTATATTAGTTTTTTTTTTAAACTATATTATAACAAGATCTCATTTTTAAAATGAAAGATTTGTTAAGTCAATTTCATTAAATTTATTTAAAAAAAAAAGGCAATTTTTAGGGAGTTTTTTCAGAAATGACGCTTTTTTAAACAATCTGGACACCCTGATCTATATTTCCCCTGGGCTTAAATAAATGTTTTTAACTTCGCAAAAACTTTGAAATACTAAGAATTAGCTACAAAGAATATCTAACTCTATGTCTTGTAGGCAAAGGTCTTTTACAATGTCAGTCAATTTTGAAAAAATAATTGTAAGTTATAGGCAAAAGCCATTCGAATAGTAAAATTTTTCTGTTTTAACACTCGACAAAAATGTCAGCCCCATTTTTAAATAATTTAAGTTCCATCATATTATCGCAACTGGTACTTAACGACCGGGTGATATGCCCATAAATTGATGATTGATTGATCTTTTTGTTGTATTAATTTCTTGGGCATATCAAACGTTATCTAAAATATGTCAACTATAATTAAATTATTTTCTTCTTACTTTTTATAGTGCAGTTTCAGCAAGTTCCAACGTTATGTAAAAACCTTAAGAAAATCCTAAAGTATTTTGTTTGAATTGAAAATTCAGTACAAATCAGTA
>NW_023476703.1:0-2959 GCF_013731165.1 Rhagoletis pomonella
GCCGTTTGCCACCAAACGGGGTTTCAGACAGGACGACTCCCTTTAATCTGATATTGGAGAAGATAATCAGCCCTATTCTGCATTTCGATTACGTTCCCGCATTCCGCTCCGCTGGAATCGAACTTAGGTATTCTGCGTTACGATCGAAACGAAAGAAGAAGAGGAAGAGAGAAAACATCTTTCGAAATCAGCTGTTTGCCTAGGAATGTGTGAAATCGAAACAAAACAAAGAAATACTTGCCACCAAACTATAGCAGCATATGAAGTTAAAGTTTGTAAATATTTTAAAATAACTAAATATACCTAGCATCACTGTAATTTAAAAATTAAATATAAGTGGATACATAATTAATTATAAAATGAAATCCATAGCCGCGGCGTTGTTGCTTGAAGAGAAGAACGATTCCCAGATTGCTGATGCGGAAGTTGAAAGGCGGAGATTTAGGGACATGTTTGATCTTTATCAGATGAGTGAAGAGTCATAAGGAATTCATCTTGAACTGTATTACTCATCGCTTAAAGTCAGTGAAATTATAAACGTTGTTTGAGCACTCCACAACATTTGTATTTACTACAGAGTGGAAGATTTGGACGCAAATGAATCCCATTTTGAAAGCCGTCATGAGGAGGGGAAGAACAAAGCTTATTTCCATAGCAAATCGAATTCGAGACAACATACGCACCTCTATTTAAAAAGTTAGTAAAAACGAGTGCAATAATAAAAGCATCTTTTTTATGTAACTTCACATTTTATGTATGTATGTATCTATGTGCATACATCTATTAATTTTATATAAAAAGAATAAATTGTATTCAGTGCATTTCACAGTCTTATTTATAGATAATGTAAACAAAAACGCCTGGACTTCCACTTTGAAAACGTCGCGCAATATCCCTTTTGGTTGCCATTATTTGAGCCAATTTTTCGTATTGCCCGCTCGCGAAAACACAGAAATCGATAAAATTCATTTATGATGACTTTTACAATCATGCACAGTATATTTTACTTAAATTTTTTATAAAATGGTATTGTTTAAATCCACGAAAATAACAATTGAAACATTCTCCGCCAACAAATTTGCAACTTAGAAAAACGGAACTACGATCGAAATGTAGGATAGGTATAATCGTAAAGGAAACGGAACGCAGAATACCAAAGTTGCCAAACGGAGAAAATTTCGATTCGAGTCGAAATGCAGAATAGGGCTGAATAAGAGGTGCAGAACTGAATCGCTCAGGAACAATTTACTACAAGAGCGTGCAATTGCTGGCTTATGCAGATGACATCGACATCATCGGTAACAAAAACCGCGAAGTCTGTTCTGCCTTTTTCAAGTTGGATAAGGAAGCAAAGCGAATGGGTCTGGTGGTAAACGAGGACAAGACCAAGTATCACCTGTCATCAAACAAATAGTCAGCACAATCGCGCCTTGGCACCCACGTCAATGTTGACAGTTATAATTTCGAAAAAGTAGAGAATTTCGTTTACTTGGGAAACAGCATTAACACCGATAATAATGTCAGCATGGAAATCCAACGCAGAATCAGTCTTGCCAACAAGTGCTACTTTGGACTGAGTAGGCAATTCAGGAGTAAAGTCCTCTCTCGACGTACGAAAACCACGCTCTCTAAGTCACTCATCATACCCGTGATGGTATATGGCGCAGAAGCATGGACAATGACAACATCCGATGAGGCAGCTCTTGGAGTATTCGAGAAAAAGATTTTGCGGAAGATTTACGGGCCTTTACGCGTTGGCGACGACGAGTACCGCAGACGATGAAACGATGAGCTGTATGAGCTTTACAACGACATGGACATAGTGCAGCGAATTAAAATACAGCGGCTCCGCTGGCTTGGCCATCTCGTTCGAATTGACACCGACATCCCTCCTCTGAAAGTATTCAACTCGGAACCCGCTGGTGGTAGCACAGGAAGAGGGAGGCCCCCATTGAGGTGGAAAGACCAGGTGGAGAAATACTTGGCTTCACTTGGCATTTCCAATTGGCGTCAATTGGCACAGAAGAGAAACGACTTTGTTGAACTCGGCCAAAATCGCTTAGGCGGCTACAACGCCAAATAAGAAGAATAAATATTTAACATTTTGTTTGTAAATCGGGCACTAATTCAAAATTTCAAACCAAATTAGGTGGTAGTGGGAGCACAAAACTACACTAACAAATTAGGCTTTCTGCACATTGGTCGTCGAATCATAGTTGCCTCATCGTCACAATCATGATGCAACATTACATGACGACTACACTTTCGCACACTCGGTCGTGATATTTCAATTCATTTGGCGTCTGAAAATTCACTTTGAGCAGGTATTTTCTGTTTTTCTGGTTGATATTTTCGCGAAATATTTACAAAAACATGTAATTTTTAAAATATAGACTGTGCTGCAACAATTCTAGAGATCATTTTTCAGTAATATCTCTTCTTTTCTTTTCCTGAAATGTGTTTTGTGCATGCACACAGAGACTTTTTACAATTTCATGATATTTTATAGTTAAAACGCTCACATTTATTGAATTTTAATGCATTTATCCACTTTTTAATAATTTCCACAGATTTTATGCAAAAAATACTAACTTAGGCTATCTGCACACTTGTCGTCCAATCATATTAACTTGTTCACTAAATTGTAAACAAACAATGCGTGCACAACGATTAGCAAACGACAGTGTCGTACTTATCCGTTTCTGCATGTTCTACGATTTGCCGATAACTAGCCGATAACGACAAGTGTGCAGATCTCTTTGAAATGCATTTGCTCGGCTCAAAATTTCAGGGCGAGACGATAACGCAACTATGATTGGACGACAAGTGTGCAGATAGCCTTATACCCACAATGGCAATAAGAACAAAACAAACGTAAATAAACACATCATGACATCAGTACGAAAATCTAATTTCGTCGGTTACACCACCTTATATGAATTCACCATGTCCCCACTAC
>NW_023476704.1:0-2959 GCF_013731165.1 Rhagoletis pomonella
GGAAGGGTTCGGATTTGCCTCATTTTAGCCCCTCGCTCGCTCGTTAGTTTGCTCTGAACCAGTGTGTCCAGATTGTTAAAAAAGGCGCAATTTCTGAAAAAAAATCGCCAATTTTCTTTTAATAAAATTCATGAAATCGATTTAACAAATATTTTATTTTAAAAATGAGATCTTGTTATAATATAATCTTTAAAACCAAAAACGAATATAATACCTTCAGAGGGTAATAATAAATAACACAAATCACTTTTATAATAGAGATGTACAAACAATTTTTGATTTTAAATACGCATACTTTTAAAAAATATTTGTTTGAACACATTTTGCAATAGCACTGCGCAATTGTTAAACTTATTATAACTCATATTAATTGATTACTCGCAGAGTCCACTTTTAAGCGCTCGGCGCTAAAAAAAAAAATAAAACCTTATAAGGCGAGATCAGCTATTTGTAAAATTTTTTTAAAATCACCTATAGTGTATGAATCATTTGCATTTCTGTTGTTGTCATATATTGAGCTATTCAACCTTGATAACGTACTTTTGATATTAGAAACGTTTTTCAGCAGAAACTATTAGCCTTCATATAACACTTTATTCGAACTGTTGAATTAAGGCTTTCCAACCTCATCCTATTTCGAACCTTAGTTTTTGTTGAATTCGTTACGGAAAAAACGCGCTCAACAAAAGCATGTGAGTGCGGCAAGGATAATAATATGAAGGCTACTTTACTTATATTTCCAAACATTTTATTGCCTGTTGCGGTTTTCACTCCGTAAGCAATTATCCAAAATTCTTCAGAGTCGAATTGAATGTTTCTCAAAAAAGTTATTCCATGGGAAAGTTAAGGATTTAAATATTCAGTTTCCGCTGCTTTTCTTTCCTTCAAAGTCAAATAGTGAATTGGCAGGTCCCTGAAACTCGCCCTCTTGTGATTCACACGCTTTTCTGGTGACAAAATCAAAGCTTTTTTAAAGTATTTAATTGACTAGATAATCGTTTCAAAAGTTCTTCGATTAGGGTGATTAAAAATTTTTCACAGTTTTTAATATGCCTCTTAAGTCAAGTTTATCACGCAGTTCATTAGCCTCTTCTGTAAAATCGTGGAAAACTAAGTTTTGTATATTTTTATAATTGGAAAAAATTTAGTTGAATGGAAAAAATCGCCAACGGTGATTTCCTAAATTTTTGCGCGCAAATATCCAAAAAAAAAATCGCCAAAATGGCGCGAAATCGCCAAATCTGGACACTCTGCTCTGAACCAGGGATGATAAATGAGTTTTTTAACTTTGTACCAAATGACTAAAAAAAAGTGTACTAAATAAGCCGAAAAAGTACTAACATTTAAAACAATATACATACATAGTTACATATACATATGTTTTTAGATTTTCTGTATAAAAATCATGATATAAAACGTAAGTGCAAATGAATTGTTTGAAAAGACAACCAAAACGCCAAGTTAATCAACAAAAGTATACAAGTTATACTTATTAAGTGCCAGTAATACAAAAATTTTCAAAAAAACCGTTGCATTTAGCGGAATGGAAGTTTTACAAAAATATTTTGCTAAAAATTTCCTTTTATAGAAATAAACAATTTAATAGCAGTGTTCTCGTACCTAAAATCTTGCGAAGTGGGGGAAATCGAGAGCGCTGCTGGAAAAAAATGTACCTGCGAAAACTTACAAGTAAAAATGTCTGCTGATCACAGACATGTGTTCGTGAATAAACAAAAGAGAGGAAGATAAGTTTAGTTTAGTTAATTTGCTATTAATCTATAATTTTCAAATTTTAGTATGTCAACTATGGCTGCCGTAAATTTTTTTCAATTGTACCATATTTTTCCCAGAAATATACCAAAATAGATAATAATACTGAAAGTTTCTGACCGAATTTGTCAGTTGATCGTTAAAAAGAAAATGGGATAATTTTAAAGGCACATTTGTAGCTATGTCTACTTAATTTATGTATATCTTAAAAATATATACAAAAGTATTCAATAGTAAAAAAAATTCCAAATCGGGGACAATGCACCAAGCGGATAATAAATTACCAAATGGACCACCTATTGCAACTGTGAAAGTGATCAGCTGTTTCGAAGATTGCAAGTTATTGCAAATTTTTCAAACTGCTCAGAATTTTTGCAGCTGGATAATTTTGTGTGGAGAATACAAAAATACTCCTACCAAATTTAACTCTCAGAAAGTCAGAATGGCGTAAGTTGCAAGTTTTTACTGGTTTTGCGTTCAATAACTTTTTCTGATAATTTAGTTTTCCCTTCAATTTTACTCGCTATGATTCTTTTATTCTCTCGCCGCTAGTACTTAGTGGAAAATTGTATGAAAAGACCTATTATGACGGCCACTTTTTTTGATGTAAAAATGAGTTTCGTTTTTAATAAACACCACGTATTTACTTAAATAAGGTAGCAAAAGATTACTATATTTTTGTGCACAAAAATTCAAATCTCCAAGTAAATAGAGTGTGGTATTTCGACATAATTGCGGTGCAGTACCGTATCTTGACAAAAATGTATCAAAAATGTCGATTTAGTACCAATGTACTTTTGGCTTTCAAAATGTACCAAAAAAAGTACAATTGTGCCATTAATTTCATCACTGCTCTGAACTTGCGTAACTCACGAGCAACGAGTAAGTACGAGCGCACGCGCTGAGCAGCATGGATAACTAGATATGAAACTCTTTTTCTCGTGAGAGCGCTGTCAAAGTGTGTATTTTTTATAACATTCTCCAGTAGAGCCCCTGTGACGAAAACATGTATGGGCATTTATAGAGAAATTTATGGAGAAACTTTTGATTAAACACAACGAACAAAAGTTACAATATTCTTCATATCTATTTAATATTTCACTGTTTATATTGCCAGGAAAATTGCGTTTAGTTACAAATACTGTTTTATAGTAATATTAAAAAATGCGGAAAGAATAAATCCTCTGAA
>NW_023476705.1:0-2958 GCF_013731165.1 Rhagoletis pomonella
GATAATGCAATGCATTGTCGCAACTGCGCCTTCAGGGGAAAGCCGGCTGATCATCTTATGAAGACAGGCGCTTGCCCGATTTATGGTGCAATTGTTGCCCGCGCGCTTGCCAGACATTAAGATGGGTAAGGTCCTGCAACTAAATTGTCAGGGGGCTTATTCAGTGATGTGTGATGTAGGCGCATTGATGGTAGAGGAGGACTGTAGCATAGCTCTGCTCCAGGAACCTTATGCCACGCAGGGTGTGGTACGAGGTCTCCCTGGTGGCTTCAGGGTTTTCACCGACCGTGGGGCCAATGCTGCAGTTGTGGTGAATAACCCGCACTTAGAGTGCGTGTTGGTAGACTCGTCTGAGCTAGGGGTAGTTGTTAGTGTAGAGGGTAGGTTCGGGAGGCTGCTCGTCAGCAGCATCTATTGTAGGTTTGGTGAGTCATTGGAACCCTACCTCGTCTACCTTGACACGGTGCTACTTCTGGCAAGTAGCAGACCTGTTGTCATCGGTCTAGACGCGAACGCCTCCTCCACCGCATGGTTCAGCAAGACATCCCGTGATATGTCGGGATATCGAAGCTGGCAGCGGGGGGAGTCGTTAGCAGAATGGGTGGCAGTAATCGAGGTGGACATTATTAATGTCCCGAGCGAGTGGTTTACATTCGACCGTCCAATGGGTGCTAGCGACATAGATGTCACGTTGACGAATGCGGCAGGCAGTAGGGACTTCAGTTTCGATTGGAGAGTTTGGGGTGGATGGGGTGTAAGTGACCACAATCTTATTGAGATTGTGATCTTGCCCCATACGTCTCCTGACATGGATTCTGTATGTCATGCGAGAAGGTGGCGTACCAGTGGGGTTGACTGGGACCAATACGTTTCCTAGCCGAAGTGGCTATGCGGGAAGTGCCTCTGAGCGATTTTGAGGAGATGACCTCGGATGGACAAATTGCTTGTCTTAACGAAACCGTTTGGAAGGTAAATGATCGCGCGCTGCGTAAATGGGTGCCGCCTAATCTTAGGCGGGTGAAGTGGTGGTCGCGAGCGCTTAATGACAAGAGGAAGGCTGTCCGTCGATCGAGACGTTTGTTTCAAAGATGTAGGCGTAGCGGGGGGGATAATCTGTCCCAGCTTAGGAGTCAATATAGGAGTGAGATGAGGGAATACAAAGATCTGTTAGTCAGGACGAAAGAGGAGGACTGGCGGAGATTTGTAGGGGAAAATAGGGACGATCCTTGGGGACAGGTCTTCAGGATCTGTCGGGGTCGTCAGAGTAGGGAAATCACCTCTCTTCGCGTTGGTGACACTATGTTATCATCGTGGGGGGAGTGTGCAGGGGTTCTGTTAGGAACGTTCTTTCCTAGGGCGGAGGTGCAGGTTCCTCAAGCACAAGAGGTGCCTGTTCCCCCACTAGATGCAGGGGAGTTGGGTTATGCGTTTGGCCTGGTTAGGTCTAGAAAGTCACCGGGTATTGACGGTTTGAACGGAGAGATGTGCAAATGCTTGTGGAAGTTCATTCCGGAATATTTGGAGGCTATCTATGATAAATGTATATGGGAGGGTTATTTTCCACGTGAGTGGAAAATTGCCAGGGTTGTTCCCCTCCTGAAGTCGCCTGATAAGATCAGGAGTGATCCTGCATCTTATCGGGGTATCAGCCTCCTTCCAGTACTTGGAAAAGTGCTGGAACGGATCATGGTTGAGCGGCTTCAGGAGTTAACGCGGGGTAGCATGTCGGATAGACAGTATGGCTTCAGGAAAGGACGTAGCGTAGAGGATGGAGTGTCAACAAGTATGTCCTTGGTATATTTGTTGATTTTAGGGGGGCTTTTGACCACCTACGTTGGGACAGAGTCATTGAGCGTTTGGAAGAGCTGGGGTGTGCAGAGATAGCTCTCTGGCGGAGTTATTTCTCCGATCGCAGAGCTACCATGGTTGGTGTTGCGGGGACTGTTGAGGTCGATGTGGCTCGTGGCTGTCCGCAGGGGTCCATCAGTGGTCCATTTATTTGGAACCTTATGATGGATTCCCTGCTTTGGCAACTCGAGCCAGTCTGCGGCTTTAGTGCGTACGCTGATGACCTTCTCGTTTTGGCGGAAGGAAATTCCAGGTCAGACATTGAGAGGCAGGGAGAACGGCTGCTTGAGATCGTCGGTAGGCGGGGGCAACGTATGGGGGTCGACACTTCGGTTGGCAAGAAGTAACAATGTTACTCAAGGGGAAGCTATCGTTGGGACGTACACCGGTGGTTCGCGTCAACGGGGTCAGTCTTAGATATGTGACGCAAGTCAGGTATTTGGGGCTGACCATCGGGGAACGCATGAGCTTTGGTCCCCACCTGGTGTGTCTTAAGGAGCGCCTTGTTGGTGTTGTGGCAAAGGTACGTCGCATCCTGAGATGTGAATGGGGCCTCGGCCGGCGTGCTGTTCTTGCTATCTATCGGGGCCTATTCGTGGCTTGTGCCACTTTTGGGTCCGCTATTTGGTACGAAACAGTTATGAAGGTTGCAGGTCGCCAGAAGGTCCTATCCTGTCAGAGGGTATTGTTGCTGGGTTGTCTTCCGGTGTGTCGCACTGTTTCTACGGATGCGCTTCAGATATTGATGGGAGTGCCTCCTCTTGACCTGGTGGTTATAGCGAGAGCTGTGACCTTCAGGATGAGAAGAGGCATGAACATGTTGCCGTTGACTGGGTGGTTTACGGACGGTGACTTGGAGAGGGGCTATCTTGAGTGCAAACGGGTGTTGGATGACAGAGTGCGTGGTATGTGGCAGGAGCGTTGGGATGGTAGTTCCAATGGTCGTGTTACATACCGCTTCATTCCGAGTGTAGGGTTTATGGGAGAGAATCCGGACTTCGGGCATTGCTTGAGTTTGGATTTTCTACTAACGGGGCATGGTCCTCTTAATGCTTATTTGCGTAAGAGGAACCTCCATGACTCTGAGGGGTGTGAGTGTGGAGCGGAGCT
>NW_023476706.1:0-2958 GCF_013731165.1 Rhagoletis pomonella
TGCATCCAATTCGAAATCACTCACGCTCTGCGGTTTTTTCTCCCAATTTGTTTTGTAATCCCATACACGAATTTCATTAAAACGGTACAATCCATACTTGAGCATATCTTCAACGCGTGCACTTTTAAATAAAAACTTATACTCTTGTTCAAGGGAAATTGGCATAACTCCCTCAGTTTTCATTTCGTCCAGCATATAGCATTTCGGAAGATCGTTTTTCTCACTACAAAATGGCATTTCACAAAGTAAACCATAAAAACCGATAAGTTCAAATTTGTGCACGTCATCCAAAATTGTTTGCCAACTGGGAATGGAGTTTTCGTTTAAAGATTTCAATGTTCCGGAGAAATGTTCATAGTAGCAATGAAGAAGTTTATAACGTTCCCGAGTCAGAGCATCGAAGTTCAAACAGGTATTGAGGAATAAATTTAAATCGTAGCCACAACTGCCAACGAAGCAATTACTGAAGTTACTCTGCCAAAATAAAAATATAAAATTAAAATTTGCATCAATGCCCATATACATATGTATGTACGCATCAGGGTGGTTCAAAAAAAAAAGAAGAATTCTTGAAAATCAATCGAACGGAAAACTATGATTCACTTCAGAAAACTCCCGATAATAATAACCGTTTGTTTATTTACCCCAAAAAAAAGGTAACATAAGCAATTGGGTATTGTTATTGGAAGTCTCCTGCAGAAAAGCCGAGTTTTACTATCGAAAAATATTTATTTCAAGAATTCTATCCCATTTCTACGAAAAATTGTTTTTTTTTTATCTCAAAATAAAAAACACGGGGCTGTAAATTTTTCAGTATAGAAAAGTCCTAGAGGGTGAGACATTACAATTCTCACTTTACTCTTTCACATGCATTTTTGGACCACCTTAGTGTAGATACATACATGTACATATAAGTGCATATATTAAAATTACATACAAACACAACATCTTCAACATCATTTCCAGTGTATTGGAAATGCATATTTTTCATGTATGGTTCACCAAGTGCGATAACTTTCAACGTTTGCCCATTTTTATCCAACAGATGAGTTAAACGTTTGCGAAATGTTTCCACACAGCTGCGCATTTTTGTAGCGATTTCTTTAAATTCGGGCCAGTATGCTTCTATAGTTTTAATGGCAGCATTCATGCGGGTTTCCACCTCATCATTAGCCAATAGGGGCGAAGTCTCAGATATAACATCATCTACGGGAAGCTTTAACAGAAAGAGTGATTGAACGTACATATGTATATACATAAATACAAAACATAGTATGTCTCACTGTCTAACCTTTTTTAAATACACCAATGAAGTAGCATGAAATTGTGCCAATTTTCGCAAAACTATTTTTGCATTATTAAATGCCAGACTGCCATTGTTAATGCGTCCAGTACTTGATATGCATTCCAAAAAGATGAAATTCTCTTCCAAGTATAAGGTTCTGAAAGAACACATGATTTGGTAACATATTATATAATTGGGTTAAGATTTTTTTCTAAGTGTATACACCGAGAAAATAGTTTGGTTTCGAAAACTGACAGTTAGTTGCCAAATATTGGTTATTATATATCTATATTAAAGTTTGTGATATTCATTTAAGTTGCAGCAAATCGTTAATTTAGATCGGTGATTCCCAAAGTGGGCTCGACGGGGATCTACGTCAGCGTGAAAAATATGGACGTTCAAGAGTTGTAAGTGGGGGTCCACGAAAATTTGCCTGGCTTTGATAGTACAGAATAAAAATGTTGGCTTGGCCTTTCCTACCAATGTAGGCAGATAATACACTACTTAAAAAAATTAACGGAGAAAATAAAATCCAAAATTTTCGGTGATTTTTAACAGGCTGTAGCATTTTGAAGCTTTAACGTTCTAATTTTCACATTTCTTGTCTAAATTTAGGTTTAGTTTCATTTTTTTAAACCCCCATTAATTTTTTTGAGTAGTGTGAGAAATGAGAAATTGCGGGAAGCGGGGAATCCAGCCTTTTGAGAAATTTTTTGTCGGATTTCGGCACCTGAAATGCAAAAAGACGTAACAAACATCGTCGCTGAAATACAAAAATTCGCAACTAATAAAAAATTCAAATTAAGTATTTGATTGATAGATGGATTTCATCGAATTACAACTCCCCAATCAATTTATGAAAAAAATATATATATATTAGTTACGACTTTTTTCATTTCAGTTACGATGTTGTTACGTCTTTTTAACCGACTTCAAAAAAGCAGAAGGTTATCAATTCGTCAGAATATATACATTTTTTTATGTATCTTACCGCATAACTTTGGACCACCGATTTCGATAATTCTTTTTCCATCGGAAAGGTAGCGTCTCACAGGTGGTCCCGTACTAATTTGGTTTAGATCCGATCATTGGAACGGTATTCCTAAATTTTTATATGAGAATTGAAGTCGGTTGTGTTTTTTGCTTAAAAATTACTTGTTTAAGCAATTTTCTACAGTGGAAAATTTCTCAGTGTTCAGATTTATAATTTACGAAAATGTTCTAAGTATGTAATTCCATTTTTAATAAAAATAAATATTAATGGCCGTATTCATAATAGCTAAAATAGATATAAAGAGCTTTATAAAGTGATATTTTGATAAAGATTTTCGATTTATAAAGCTCTAAAAGTCTTCTCTATTTTTGATGAATTTGAGTTTAAGAATTTTTAGATTCTGGCATGGAAATAAACTAAATACATATATAGGTGACAACCCGGTCTATCCGATTATAAATATCCGGTTTAAGAAAAATCAAGATTTCAAAAAACAGCTCAAAACTATTCAAAGAAATACTGGTTGAAACCGGTCCGAAAAACAATCGAGTCAATCACCCTAATATGTCGACGGCTGAGTGGAAGATCGACTTATCAAGGCAGACGGTTCGAAAACGCCCTATCGCAGAAAACTTTCCAAGAACGCTCTATTTTAAAATTTGGTTGAAGAACGGCCTTT
>NW_023476707.1:0-2958 GCF_013731165.1 Rhagoletis pomonella
TTCTTAATAGAATTGGTACACTTACAGCCGATTTCACGAAATTTTTTGATTGCAATTTAATTGACATTTAATTTTAATTTTAATTTTTATTAAATTTTGCATTTAAGTTTTACTCCTTTCACCAGTACACACTTGGCCTAATTCAATTTGTCTGGCATAAGTGAACTAATTCAGCTTCGAAGTTGAAATTTGGCGAAGTCAATCGCCATGGTATTTATAAGAATATGACCAAATTGTGGACCATCGGGCCACGCCCACCTTGACCGCCCATACAACATTATTTATAGCTTTAAAGATTTTCAATGAGAAGTGAGTAAATCTTATACGTATTTATATAAAGTAAAGTTGCAAAAGTGGTGTAACTTATTTACTCAAAAACCTCTGGACCGATTTTGACGAAATTTTGATAATTTGAGAATTGGGAGAAGGTTTAAATTATGTTAGTTTGCTATCCGGTAAATATCAAAACATGAATTCAATTTAGTTAAATTAATTACTTCAATATGGGTATCAATCGAAATGGTGTTGAAAAGGATTTATTTGTAAGCAGCATGTGGGAGGGTTGCCATCTGCTTAAAAAATTCAAATGAACATGAACATGGGAGTTAGGTAACTGGAATGCGTATCACAATGTGGGTGTCGAGTTTTAAAAAAATTAATTTCTAAACTATATGCCCTGCTGTACCCAGGTTTTTTTTTCGGGGGGAGGGGTGCTTTCTGGCAAAATATTTTTTTTTGTTATCACTTTTATTTCAACACATTTTGATTAAAAGAAAAATACTGATAAAAATAAAATATTTCACACAAACAACAAAAAATATAATCGATAATCGCATAAGGCATTTGCCTGAAAATTTTAAAATGCACTTAGTGTCATTGTGCTACTATGATAGCTCGGCCCAGTAATCATAGTCAACTTATGTACAGTAGACTGCATCATTCCCCATACAAGAAAAAATCGGTACTATTCTTCCACTGGAATTATGAAATATATTATATTTTAAGACTTCTACCAAAATATTTCTGAAAAATAATAAGATTTACGTGAGCTGGACCGATTTGAAAATACCTCCAAAAATTGAGTTTTTTATTAAAACAAACAGTTTTTTTTTTTAAAAATTCCCTCAGATTACTAAACAGTTTAAGCTTAAAAAGTTTGTATAAAAGTATTTAAAAAAAATTTTCTACGGAATCATAATATCTAGTGAGATTTACGATGCTGTTTTTGAACTTTTATCAAATACTGGTTTAAGAAAAACTTGAATAACTCAGCCAAAAACCCTACCAAGTTAAACTTATGAGGTATTTTCTCACCCTTTGAATTTCTTTGCGAATCAGCTCATTCAAAGTATGAAAGAGGAAGGTAAGATAAACGCGTGTCATTCCATGTTGAGTTAAGATGTGTTGGTATTTGATAAAGAAAACTTTGGGACGTGATAAGTTTGTTTTGCAAAGAAATAAAAAAGGTGAGAAAATAAATACCTTTCCACTGATACCTCATAAGTCTATATCGGTAAAGTGTTGGAGCAGTTATTCAAGTTTTTCTTACCCAAACCTTTGAAAAAAGTTAAAAAAAAGAGCATCAAATTCTTATTATTATGATTCCGTGGATACAATTTGTTAATACTTTTATGTAGATTTTTTAAGCTTAAACTGTTTTTTCATCTGGGAGGATTTTTTCCAAAAAATCCTTTAAGAAACTATTTTTATTCATAAAAAACTCCATTTTAGAGGTATTTTCAAACCAGTCCAGCTCACGTAAATCTTATTATTTTTCAGAAATATTTTGGTAGAAGTCTTAAAATGTACAAGGTTTGGTAATCCCGCCGGAAAAACCGCACTTTTTTTGTACATTGTACAGTAGTCGAAAAAATTATAGCCGCACCAAACTTTCACATGTTATAAAATATTATATTTGTTGTTATTTAATTCTGGTTAGTTTTTTATAGTTCGTTCTTTACCAACATCCGTATAAATACAAGTTTAAAGGCAGTGTCACACGATTGGATATTTGCCAAAATTTAGTGCAAATCGTATCCCAATTGTGTGAATACCCAAATATTTTTCTTTATCCCAATCACAAAAATTAGTTTGTTGAAATTTTTCAATAGAACATCGCGGTATTGTACCAATCTTTTGACCACAAAAAAAAATTTCCCATTTGTTTATTTTGTTCCAATAGCCTAATATAAAAATATACCAATCTGTACAAATGTAACAATCGAGTGCTACTGCCTTAAAAATTTATTCAATTTAAAAAAAGATTCAACAAATTTTCGTAAAATTTCGAGTTTTTTAATTAGATTCTGAGTATGCAGTTTTGTTGCCCATTGAATTCCAGTAGAATAAAGTATAAGTTTCAAATGGCTCGAAATTTGTACCAAGAGTGAGTAGGTACTACACTTGCAAAGTGCACTATGTAAAATTTTTTCGATTTTTAGTTTTTGGTGGATTACGTACTAGTAGTTAAAGTAGGTTCATGTCGACTAACAACATAGTGCAAAATCTTTTTATATTCTGAAAAAAAGCATAAAATGTTAACTCATCTTCCAAAAGTCGCTATCATACTTATTTATAAACTTTCAAAAGTATCCATCTTCTGATGAACCTAGAAAACTGCTTTAGGTCGTGTAGACTGTTAATGTTATCTTATGTCATGGTATGTTATGTTATAATTTTATAAGGCTCCTATTTATCAAAATTTTCAGGTAATAATAAAAAAGATTCTATTTAAATGTTACTTGTTGCCGTAGTCGTTTTCAAATTTATGGCTTTCTATTATAAAATCACATAACGCTGTTTGCAAGTGGACTACTCATTTGCTATTTTTATACCTTTCATGAGCATGAAATGGTATTATAACTTTGGTCCGATGTTTGTAAGTACCAGAACAAAAAGAGATAGACCCATAAAAATGTATACTTATATGATCAGAACGTCGAGCTGAGTTGATTTAGC
>NW_023476708.1:0-2958 GCF_013731165.1 Rhagoletis pomonella
TAAAATATCGCAGTATTCGTATTTCTGAAAATTACCGTTATATGGGCGTGGTTATTGTCCAATTTTTAAAATTTTCGGCCGTTTAGTATGCTGTATCAAGGCCAACAACTGTGCAAAGTTTGGAATAAATTGATACAGCGGTTACCAAGATATACACATGTAACCATAAGTGGGCGTGGCTACGCCCATTTTCAAAAAAATGTTAATATTCTTATATTTCGTCTAGAATTTATTATAAATATCAATTTTGAGTGAATTATCTTCAGTAGTTACGAAACTATCGCAGTTTTCGTATTTCTGGAAATTACCGTTATATGGGAAGTGGGCGTGGTTATTATCCGATTTTTAAAATTTTCGGCCATTTAGTATGCTGTATTAAGGCCAACAACTGTGCAAAGTTTGGAATAAATTGATGCAGCGGTTACCAATATATACACATGTAACCATAAGTGGGCGTGGCTACGCCCATTTTCAAAAAAAATGTTAATATTCTTATTTTTCGTCTAAAATTTATTATAAATATCAATTTTGAGTGAATTATCTTCAGTAGTTACTAAAATATCGCAGTTTTTGTATATCTGAAAATTACCGTTATATGGGAGGTAGGCGTGGTACGAATATTTCATGTCATCTCAATCAGGTCAAGAAAAAGGCGCTGGGCTGATCCTTTTTATACCCGAGCGCACTTGTGCACAAGGGTATTATAACTTTGTTCACATAACGGTTGTTTGTAACAGGCAAAACGAATCGAGATAGATATAGACAAATGTATACATAAATGATCAGGATGAAAAGAGAAATCGATTAAGCGGTGACTGTCTGTCCGTCCGTCTGTGCACACGATAACTCGAGTAAAAATTAAGATATGTTAACGAAACTTGGTACGTGTACTTCTTTCAGGCGTAGGACGGATGGTATTGAAAATGGGCAAAATCGGGCAATAACCACGCCTACCTCCTATATAACGGTAATTTTCAGAAACACAAAAACTGCGATATTTTAGTAACTACTGAAGATTAATCACTCAAAATTGATATTTACAATAACTTTTAGACGAGAAATAAGAATATTATAAATTTTTGAAAAATGGGCGTAGCCACGCCCACTTATAGTTATATGTGTATATCTTGGCAACCGCTGCACCGATTTCTTCCAAACTTCGCACAGTTGTTCGCCTTGGTGCAGCATACCAAATGGCTGAAAATTTTTAAAATCCGACAATAACCAAATTGATACACCCCGCCTTTCCATGTAGGGGTAGCTTTCGGAAAGGGGAAAAACATGTATTTAATACTTGCGCCGGGTATTTAATGTTCGGCTCTGCCCGAACTTAGACTTTCTTACTTGTTATATTAGCCCTCGTGCTCGTCTTCGCATTATCTTCGTCTTCGGATTTGTGCATAAGTTAGCTAAGACTTTTGAAACAGCTGGCAACTCTTCTAAATATAGTTTCGAAATTAACAAATCTCTAGCGTCTGATATTGTGATACCTACATATTTCATGTGCCTGCTGTATTAAGTTAAATTTGATTTTTTAAATACATGACAACGCTCCTAAATATAGTTCAGAAATAAAGCCTTTTTGACCCCTTGCATTTGATATCCGTATTTTGAATAATAGCTTTAACTTATTAAATAATTTGAGTTTACATTTTTACCACCTTTTTTTCTCGTCATATCCCTATTCAAAATATTTTAAAACCAAAACCTTGTTAAACTTTCTTCGGCTGTCCCACATATTGCGATACATATTTAAATTGTGTATCTAGTTCCCTTAATGCAAGTTGAATTCAATTTGCAAAACATATGGCAATTTTTTACTCATGTCAATTATACCCGTACTTTAATAATTCAGAGTTATTAAATAACACAGTGATACAAAAAATAATAATGCAGAAATACCTGGGAAGTTATGTATATTTTCTAGAAGGTCGTTTCGAGTAAAACCAAAATCGAAAAATGAAATTTGCCAAACACCCCCAAAATCTTGATCAACCGTTAAAAAACCGGTTTTTCGTACTTTTGCGCAGTTATAAGCCTGTAACTTGGCTGATTATGAACTGTTTATTGCCGGGTTTACAGATAAAAAACTTTGGCTTTTCGAACGATATATATACGAATAAAGAACCCTTAAGAGATCTGTGTGTATTTACCCAGCAAATAATTTTTTTTTTACTTTTTCGCCTTTTATAAATTTTGGGGAGGTTTTTATGCACAATTTTAAAACTGCTAGTCCTAAATTGATTGTAAATCGAAAAAAGTAGTGTTTATTTTAAAAAATCGGATGAAAGTTTACTGAGTTATTAAGCTTTATATGAAAACAAAATTTGTGCAAATATATTAGTTTTGACTATACTACTCAAAAATGTTTTCTTGACCGTTCTTTCTGTATTCAGCATAATCAGTTTCTCGTTGTAGTGACCAGCAATCATTTTTTTTTTACGTTTTTTACTTGTTTGGTGAAAGTGTTCACTGAACCGGCCCAAATTATGTAGGAAGAAGTCCAAATGCGAATGAAGGAAACGAATTTTTATGGCCATGTTACAACCCATTCCACCGTAAGCATTCAAAAATTCGTTAACAACCGTGACATAGTCGTCGCTTTTGTGGTTTCCAAAGAAATTATTGCATGTCACACACATGAGTATTATGCAGAAAACCCGGTCAAAAGTCACATTTACCAATCGTTGCAAAAGTCCAATAAAAGATATTACTCCTAGAGCTAAATAACTGATCTATTGAATAGTACACCCAGAAAAAGGTTTAGTTATAATAACCAAGATTTGGTTATAGTGATCAAGTGGCATAGTTGGATATGGCGAAATAAATATATAGTTCACGAAAGTCTGCAATTTACTTAAGACTTCTAATTGGGACAAATGTATATTTGTTAATAATTACAAAACGACAACCTTGATTGGACAATATTGTTAGTTGAATAAAATCATTGTTGAGCAA
>NW_023476709.1:0-2958 GCF_013731165.1 Rhagoletis pomonella
ACAAAAAGCTAAGTATGTACACTGAGAGAAAAGCAACGACCATTACAAAACCCGATAATATAACACCGACAGACGGCATATTAGCGGGAATCAGCTACGAATGTCTTTGGCATGATAAGTACCAATTTCCTTTCCTTGTAAGTCTTCTAGCTGATAGTAGCAGTTGCCGAGCTTCTTCCGAATTCTACATTTGACAAATTGTGAGCCTAGTTTTGCATTGAACTTTTCCGAGAACTTACTTAGAGCGAAGTTGCGACGGTATACTACTTGGCCTTCTTTATAAGATACAGGTTTTGAACGTAAATTATATTGCTTAACGTTTTTGTCATATGCCTTGCGTATGCTTGCTTGTATATCTTTTCTCAATAACGCTAAGTTGTCTGATCGGGAAATGGGTACAATGGGCTCTTCAAGTAATGATAACTCCTTCAGTAGTTTGTAGTTTGACCCATGAGTAATCATATCCAGACCAAATAAGGCTCGATACGGTGAACATCCTAGCGATTGATGAAGTGCAGATCTCAAGGAACAGGATATGCTTGAGAGATGTAAGTCCCATTCAGACTGGTCGTTTTTCAAATACAAACGAATCGCGGCTAATAACGAACGATTTACGCGTTCGGCAGCATTGCTCTGCGGCGAGTATAAAGCAGTAAACACCTGTTTGATACCTAATTCGGTTAGGAAGGCTTGGAAGTCATTAGCTTTGAATTGGGTTCCGTTATCGCTCACAACGGTTTCAGGAACTCCAAAGCTATGAAATACATTCTCAAGAAGGAATTTTTGGATAGCAGCGGAAGTAAACTTTTTTAGCGGTTGAAGCCAGTGGTACTTACTAAAATGGTCAAGGACAATGAGTAAACCTATATGGCCATTTTTACTGCGAGGGTATGGTCCTAGCAGATCAACATACAACTTTTGGAAAGGTCGACAAGTAGGGCTATGAGCACCCATTGGAGGACGTAACGTGACATTGGGGGCTTTATTCTCCTTACAGATTTCACATTGTCGAATATACTCGCGTACATCCTTCGCTAAGCCAGGCCAGAAAAGATAACGACGTAATTTCTCGATGGTCTTTTGTATGCCTGCGTGCGAAGACGTGAGGCTGTCATGAGCTTGCTTTAGGGCCTCGTGTTTGAGCCTCTCTGGAACCCATAACTTCCACGTGAATTTATCCTCGGGGTCATCGCCAATAGCGTGTTCGGTTCTAATATACAAAAGTTTATCAACAATTTTCATATCAGGAAATTTGTCAGGGTTTTCACTAAATTTGTTTTTCAGGGTTGCGTAGCCCTCGTCTTGAAAAGCGTCTGATTCAAGATCTATGATCGGCCTCATATCTAACTCTGATATTTCATTTTCGCATAGCCGTGATAAGGCATCAGGAACAATATGTTCCTATCCTTTGCGATGGGATATAGCGAATTTAAATTGCTGTAAGCGAAATATCCATCGAGCAAGTCTACCCGAAACGTTCTGCTGCCGCATTAGCCAAAGAAGGCTGGAATGGTCTGTTACTACCTCGAACTCTTGTAGTTCCAAGTAACATCTGAACTTTTCAATAGCAAGTATTACGGCTAAGCATTCACGCTCGGTGACGCTATAGTTGCGCTGAGCTCGATTCAATTTCTTGGACATAAAAGCTATCGGCTTTTCTTCGCTGTCGTCGGACAATTGAACCAGAACCGCACCAATTCCAAAATCGCTGGCATCTTAATGCAAATAAAATTTCTTTTCAAAATCAGGGTTTGATAAAACTGGGGCCGATGTCAAAATTTGTTTTAATTTGTCCATCGCCTGTTGAGCTTCTGGTGTCCATACAAACTTCTTTTTTGAGGATAACACTTCAGTGATTGGGTACGTGAGGTCGGCAAAACTGTGAATGAAGCGACGGTACCATCCACAAACTCCAATGAATCCACGTACTTGCTTCAAGTTTTTAGGCGAGGGCCAGTTTAAAATGCATGACACTTTAGCAGGGTCTGTACGAATACCTCCGCTACCAATGATATAACCTAGGTATTTAATGCTTGTGACACAAAATTGGCTTTTGTCAATATTGAGGGTCAAATTTGCTTTGCGGAATTTCTCCGCTAAACGAACTAACACAGCGAGATGTGATGAAAAGTCTTCCGACACAATGCAAAGGTCATCGAGATAACCGAAAACGCAATGTCGAAGATCAGGTGGAATGATTTCATCCATCAAGCGGCACATAGTAGACGGGGCATTGCATAGCCCAAATGGCATTACCTTAAATTGATAAAGCGGTCGTCCCGGGACCGTAAAGGCGGTCAACGGCTTTGAGTCAGGACTGAGCTCAATTTGCCAATATGCATCTTTAAGGTCTAGTTTGGTGATTATATTAGCGCTAGGTAGTCTAGAAAAGATTCCGTCAATACTAGGTAAAGGGTAAGCGTCCTTTTTTGTGACTTCGTTAAGTCTGCGGGCATCCAAGCAAAGTCGAACTTTGTTGGGTTTCACAACGAGACGCATGGGTGAACTCCAAGCACTGACCGACGGCTCAATTATATCCAGTTGGAGCATACGATCGATCTCTTTATAAAGCAATTTCTCTACAGCCGGGCTTACGGGGTAGAAACGCTGTTTCACAGGCTTTGCGTCTCCTACATCAATATGATGTTGGATAAATGTGGTACGTCCTAAAGCTTTAGTAGCATTCGGAAACAAAGCCTTAACGACTTCTAACTGCTGAATTTGCTGCTGACTCAAAGGGTACACGTTTTCTGTGAATTCATTAATTTTAAGAGATCGTCATCTACAGTAAAATTATGGCAGCATTTTTCTTCACGTTTTAAACCGCATCTTATATATAAAATAGCGTTTAACGTTTTAACGCACATTGGATTTCTTTGCTTAGTTTTTATTATATTCATTGAACTAAATATTCGCTCTACTTCTGCATTACTTATAGGCAAAACAAGAAAACTAAAA
>NW_023476710.1:0-2957 GCF_013731165.1 Rhagoletis pomonella
ACATCCGAAATTAATGTGCCTGGCGTGCAACATGGCCAAGACAATGTTGCGATCGACGATGGCCAAAACAGTGTTGTTGGTGAATGCAGCGATCAAAATGCTCGTGAGGAGGCTGAAGAGACCCCTGGTAGTTCAACAAGCTCTATGTATGATGACGTAGATGATAGTACGTTTTTCGATAGCAGAGTCGAAAATGATGACAACAGCGATGTGTAGATTATTCGGCGATCGGATAGAGGCACAAAGCAACCGGCTTTCTTTGGAGATCCTGTCGCACATTTGGTTAAAAATATCAAAGAAGGCGAAATGTTTACATCCTTAAGTAATGAGCCCGTTACAGTTAATGAGGCACTCAATGGTGAAGAAAAGTTGCATTGGACGGCTGCAATGAACGAAGAATATCGATCACTAATCGATAATGGCACTTGGCAACTAGAACACTTACAAAATGGTTACAAAGCCATCAACTGCAAGTGGGTATTTAAGCGTAAAATGGACGCAACTGGTAACCTGAGTCGGTATAAGGCGCGACTGGTCGCAAAAGGCTACGATCAGCGTGAAGGTATTGACTATGTGCATACTTTTTCACCAGTAGTTCGATATTCATCGGTACGATTGCTTATGGTGATGTCTGTAAAATATGGGTGGAATATTGAACAGATGGACGTTGTAACTGCGTTTTTGCACGGCGAAGTGCATGAAACAATATACATGCATCAACCTGAAGGCTTTGATGATGGAAGTGGGCGTGTATGCAGATTAAAAAAGGCATTGTATGGTCTAAAACAGGCCAGTAGACAATGGAACGTGAAACTTAATGCGGTCTTGCAGCGTGCTGGATATAAACGGTGTAAAATGGATTCATGCGTTTATGTCAGGCACAACAATAATTCTACCGTGGTCATTGCCGTATATGTCGATGACTTGTTGATATTTTTTAATAATATAGCTTGGAAAGATCAACTTAAGTCGACTTTAAAGAAAAATTTTCTCATGAAAGACTTGGGTAAAGCATCTAGTGTACTTGGCATTCGCATAGATTATGATTATAAGAAAGGCGTTCTTAGTTTGGATCAACAAAAGTATACCGAATCAGTTTTGCGTAAGTTTAAAAATGTTTGATTGCGATCCGGTGAGAATACCTAGTGACCCAAATCAGAGACTAACGGCGGAAATGTCACCTACGACTGATGAAGAAATTAAAAAAATGCAATCAATTCCATATCAAGAGGCTATTGGTAGCATTATGTATCTGGCACAGTCTACTCGACCAGATATTTCGTTTAGCATCACAAATTTGAGTCAATTTAATAAGAATCCTGGCATGGCACATTGGAAGGCGGTCAAGCGGCTTATGAGATATTTGAAAGCTACTCTGACAACCAAACTAACATATATCAAAGATGCTGGCAGTCTACATGGGTAAGCTGATTCTGATTGGGGCTCAAGCTTTAAAAACTTTAAGTCCTGCACTGGCTATGTATTTTTATGGCAAGGTGCAGCAGTAACATGGGCTAGCAAGAAGCAGCCAACAGTTGCATTAAGCACATGTGAAGCAGAATATATGAGTTTATCGGCAGCAACACAAGAAGCATTGTGGCTTAGTCAACTAAAACATGAAATAACTGATGACAGTATGGTAGCATTGGAGCTACACTGCGATAATAAAGGAGCTGTCGATTTGACAGACACTGGAGCATACAGTCCAAGAGTTAAGCACATATCGATTCGACATAATTTTATTAGAGATTATGTTAAGAAAAGACTGATTAAAATTGTAAAGGTCAATACTGATGAAATGATTGCGGATAACCTGACTAAAGCAGTGTGTATTGAAAAGCATTTATTTTGCTCAAAGGGCATGGGGCTGAAGCAGTAAAATTTCATTGTATAATAGAAAGTTATGTTTGCTCAAAAATATGAACTCATTGATTAAGTGGCAGTGTTAAAAATTGTAATGAATTGTAATGTAAAGTAATCAAATGAGTAATCGATTTATGTAACTATCGATAACATATTTTTGTTTATATTTACCATCACTTAGGTATATCTCTTCTTCAATAAATCAAAGACGCGTAAGCACGTTTTTATATCTAAATCAACTAAATACTGCCTTTAATTCCTCCAAAAATAATACTCTGTATTTTCAAATTCATTTTGACTCAAATCAATAAAAAAACCTCATTATATTTATTTTTTATTTTTTTATTTGAATTGTTTATTAATAAATTTGGGTTTTCCCGTACCACACGTGGTTTTAATTTAAAATATTGATGTCCATAATATACTATAAAATTTTTTTTTCCCTGTCCAATAATATTCTACTTCAGGAAGAGGATTTGTAGGTATCTCGTCACAAAACACCTGTAGGTCACGCGATTCCACACCTTCAGTAGATATTCCATTCCATAGGTTCTCCATTTATATAAAACGCAGTCTATAAACGTATGTATATAAAAAATAGAATATCAGGTATGTTCTGAAATTCGTTCGATTTGAAATCGATACGATTTTAGAAATATTTTTATGGATTTTTAAACATAAAACTCACAATTTGGTATTTTTATAGAGATATAACATCGCTGATGTTTCTGTTATATTTTTTATATAAAATATTCAATCTTTTCATCAGAAATAACGATCAGTATTTAGCAAATCATATCGATTTCAAATCGTTCGATTTACAGAACATGCCTGTATATGTATATATGTATATATATTTTAAAATTAGAAAACATTTTTTCTATTATTATTAGATCTTTTTAGTAAAACCTTAACTTCGTCCTTTGTTTAATTTATATATGTTTATATAATTTACTTAAAACCTTTCACAAAAATGGACCTTATTCACAGCAAATTTTTTTGATAAATGAGAATTCATCTCAATAAAGAGATAAGTTTATATACTACATTTTCATTTCTCTAATAAGCATAAGAATTCAAAAATTGGCTGGCTT
>NW_023476711.1:0-2957 GCF_013731165.1 Rhagoletis pomonella
TCTTTCTCTCGCTGTTCGCAGTGTTCATCCAACTTGACGTTTCTCTTTGTGGAACATTCTACGTCATTCCTCGAACATTCTGCCTATTTCTCGTTGTTCGCTTTGTGTTGCCGCAGTATTCGCCATACTGCCCTCCACCTAAGTCTGATCGTCCCGATCAGACACACTTGCCGCTCCAACCGCTGCAAGTATTTCCAAGTGGACCACTTTCATCTTGGTCCTCGGTCTCCCCATTGTCTGGATTCGATGCACTGCGTCTTTCAGCCGTTTGTCAATCTTAAACGGATCTTTCCAGTTACGATGTTCGGAGGTGAAGCCTTTCTTCGGCTGCGGCATATGCAACAACACCAAATCGCCTTCCTGTAGCTCCTCTCGGCTCGATGCGTTACTGGACATTGCTTCCAGCTTATCTCCGGTGGTGCACCATCTCACATGGTCGTGCTTCTGCCGGCCACTGGTGGTGACCAGACCATGTCTCCTCTCGTGGCCACCCTTTTTGCTAGATCTATGCCCCATCCTCTGTCCATAACACCCAGGCTCCTTTCTTCGTGCTGCACTGCCTTTAGCACATCTTGCTGCATCCGGATCCTTACGCTGAAACTTCCGCCGCCGTTTCGTATCTCGCTCTTCCGCCGATGCTAACTTCATTGACCGGACATGTATAATCTCAACCTTGGCTTCCGGCTTAACTGCTCGCCTTTGCCGACCACCTTTTTCGGGACACTTCAAAGCGCGCCTACTGCTTCCACAGCCGCTTCGATTTCCGGCCACCGGATTATCACCATTGCAACGTGGTTTAGCGGCTTTCCTCCTGCCGGAAACACTGCCTGGCTTACCATGACCACTTCCTTGCTGCGACCCCTTCTTCACTGAGCTGGCGCTTTTCCTGTATCGGTGAACCGCTACCTTCTCCTGACGAAACCATCCCGTCTCCATCCCTGCCAACCTCCGCCCAACTAACCGCTTCCGTTTCTGGTGGAATTTTCGACACTTCCTCTAAGACTAACCGTCTGCTGCAGTACTGGCTGTCGTAACCAACCCTAAGTGGCACTTTCCTGTGACGATCTGTCAGGATCATTCTCTAGAGGTCAATCTTCATGCCTTGGCCAAGTAAGAAATCCACGCCGATGATGACTTCATCCACAATGTCTGCCACTATAAACTTAGTGTACGAGGCCCAACCGTCGATTATTACCTCGCATGGTACTTCTCCTAACACTTGGGTGCATTCACCAGTTGCAGTCTGCAGCTTTGCTCCAGGTAGTGGCTTCACATAAAAAGTGGCCAAATCCGGTCGAATAATGTAATGGGTCGCTCCAGTATCCACTGTCAGTACTCTCTCCTGCCCATTCACACATCCACCAATAGTGAGGTTGCTCGCATTCCGCCAAATTTGTGAGACGGAGATTATGGGCCCTTCAACTTCTGGAGCCAGCACGCGGCCCTTCCTGCTGGCTCGTTTCAGTTTAACGACTGATTGGAGTTGGCTTCGTCTCCTTCAGCCCTGCCTTTGCGTCTTGCTGAATTGTTGTGACCACTGGAACTTGCGCTGCAATCGCGGGCGAAGTGGCCTGACTTTCCACATTTAAAACATTTGCCAGAACCATGCTTTTTCTCGCCCAGCAGTTGGATAATCTTCTTCAGCATTTCATTTGTCTCGTCCGGTGTTTCCACTTCCACGCGATGTGCTTTGTAGGCTGGTCTACTTAGGAGCGCCGCCGTTTCACGCGTCTGAGCATACGAGACAGTTTCAGCAAATGTTGGCTTTGGATTCGCGTACGTCCCTCGCTTGGTATACACGTCCCGCATTCCGTTGATGAACCTCTGGATTTTTACCCTTTCGAGGTGCTCACCAGATGCGTCTCCAATTGCCAAATGAGCCAACCTTTCAATCTCAGAGGCGAATTCCTGTAAAGTCTCGTTGGATTTCTGGCAGCGATTCTCCAGCTCCATCTGGTAAATCTGTCTACTATGCTCGCTACCGTACCGTCTCTCCACAGCACTCATCAACGCATCGTAACTGTTCCTTTCACAGTCGGGAATAGTCTGCAAGATTTCTGCCGCCGGTCCTTTCAATGCAACGAATAGTGCAGCGGATTTATCCTCCATGCTCCAATGATTTGCTGCAGCTGTCTTCTCGAACTGGAGCTTAAAGACTTGGAAAGGAATCGTGCCGTCAAAGGATTGAGTCTTTCCCTTGGGAGCACTTGTCGAAGTAGTTGGACGATTAATCTGCAAATCTCGGAGGCGACCTTCCAACTCTTCTACCTTTGCTTCGACTTTCTCCTGTCTCTCTTCAAGTTTGTCCTGTATTTGTGTAATTTTTTCATCCAGTGCTTCCAGTTGTGATGATATGCGTGCCTCCTGATACCTCTGAAGATTTACGTGTCTCCAAGGCTTGCATCTGTGAGGAAACGTCTGACGACAACTGCGACCTCTGTTCCTGCATCATCTGTGACATGGCAGCCAATAACGTGTTCATGTGCATACCTGTTGATGAACTAGGAGCATTTTGCTGTTCTTCAACCTTACCGGCTGTCTGCTGCAAACCCTTCGACGAACAATCAGCCTCATCCTTCTGTTAATCCTTCGTTGATGTCGTATCGTCCTCACGATGGAAGTCGTATTTGTCAACGTCGATACCTTCCTTTTCCATAGCCTCTCGCAGCCGTGATAGTAACCCTACTCTCCTTCCGGAGGTTGCTAAATTTCGCTTCTCCAACTCCTGTTTGAGCTCCTCGATCTTTAGGTCTTGAATTTTTGCCATCTTCAAAAGTTTATCCTTCGGGATTTATTTAACAATCCCACTCCTGACACCAATTGTTACGATTATCCTCGAAGCCTTGAGGGATTTCCCAAAATATACTCGGGCTCGTATCGCTGGATTGTTAAATAAATGCTAACGATGACCAAATTGTAGTACAATTACCTTTATTGTACAACAAACAATTTACAAT
>NW_023476712.1:0-2957 GCF_013731165.1 Rhagoletis pomonella
TGTGGAGGTTGTGGTTGCCACTTGTGAGTTGGTTTTTTGCACTCTTGGGGGTTGCCTTTTCGGCATGGAGTTTGTGGCTTCATGGAGCACTGAGTTGTGCCGTTCATTACAATGGCTACAAGTTTGGGTGCTAGGGCAATCTTTCAACGAGTGTGACTGAGATAGACAATTGAAGCACATATTATTTTCTCTTACGAGCTTCTTGCGATCAGGGATTGACAACTTTCGGAATGTGAAGCAGTTCCACAGCGAATGAGAGGAGTTCTTACACATCGAACATTTGTGCATTATTCGCTGCTCTGTCACGTGAGCTTGTATTTGTGACATTGTTCTGTTTTGAAAGCTTTGAGAGTGAGGGGGTTTAAAAGGTGGTTTGTTATGCGAGGGCTTTGAGGAGCTATTGGGCTGACCAGGAAGTCTCGTCTTCGGCAGGCGCCATTGATCAACTCTTTCGGCTACTTCATAACGAGTAGTGAGGAACTGGTCCATTTGGGACCAGTTGGGAAGGTCTTTCCTCGAGCTGAGGGATTGTTCCCACAGGGATACTGTAGTTTCGGGAAACTTAGAGGTTACTATATAGATGAGGATGGGGTCCCAATTTTCGGTTGAGACTTGCTGAGTTGCGAGAATTTGAAGGCAGTTGTTTACTGAAGACTGCAGCCTTTGTATGTCTTCGCTGCTTTCGGTGGGAATGGGTTTGAGGTTCATTAAGATTCGTATTTGGTTGTCTACCAGAATACGCTTATTCTCATATCGAGACCGAAGTGATTCCCATGCGAGATTAAAGCTTTCATCACAGAGAGAGAATTGCTTTACTATTTGATTGGCTTTACCTTGAGTTTTGTACCTGAGATGGTACAACTTTGGGCCTTGGGTGAGTTCAGGGTGATTTATATATACCGCTGTGAACATATCCCGGAAAGATGGCCATTGTTCATAACTTCCGTAAAATACTTCGGTGTCACAAGGAGGGACGGTTAAGCCGAGGCCAGACTGGCGTTTGGGTTGTGAAGTAGAGGGAGTAGGCATGGGATTGCTCACTTGCTTATGAAGATGGAGCTGGTCAGCGATTTGAGCTTTAGTGTCTTCATATTGATCGAGACAAGACCGATATTTGCGAAAAGCACTTGCTTTGAAATCCTCGGGAATTTCTTGCTCGTCTGCCTCTAAAACTACATCGTAAGAGTTTTGAACTCGATTCCAAAAATTGTCTAAACTCATATCTTTTATTTTCAGGCTTGATTCTGAGTTATTTTCGAGAGGTAGAGATTTTAATCTTGAACAGTAATCGACTAAATTATCAGTCTCTGCAATAAACTTAATGGAAGCTACCTGTTTCTGCTTTTTCGCATTTTTTCGGGTCGAGCGTTGAGTCTCGGTTGAGACGGTTTTCTCATCATCACTCATTGTGAGAATTTGGCCGAGAAAATTTATAATTTAGTCTGAAAGGACTAGGGTTGAGAGACTGAGAGAATGAGATGCCTGAGGGGGATTTAAATTTATTATAATTTAAATTTAATTTATTTTATTTTTTCTAAGTAGCTGCAATTCCTCTTACAGGAATGCCAGAGAATTTAATGCAATTCCTTTTTAAGCGAATGCCAGAGAATTTAATGCAATTCCTTTTTAAAGGAATGCCAGAGAATTTAATGCAATTCCTTTTTAAAGGAATGCCAGAGAAGTAAATATACAGTGATATAATATGAGTGAATAAATAATTAAATGTGTCAGTTTTGCGATTATGTCAGTGCTCGGTCGCGAATTAGAGAAAAATAGAGATTAAATTTATTGACTAATTTATTTATTTACCCGTTTTTGAGAATAGAGTTATTTCGAGAAACTTGCTCAACGAATGAAAGAGTACGAGAAAATTTTAGTTTATGTAGATGCAATTTTTTTTTTTTTTGTTTTTCACGCGACTATAACCACAATTTTATGTATATATAAGAGACTACACAGTAGAAGAACGAGAATGCGCTTTAATTACTTTTTGTGAAATGCAAATTTAATTCACGGGACTGTAACAATGGTATTTGTATATAAGCGCCGTCAGCTTTTATTTATTAACTTTATTGCACTGCAAACCGACCACTGTATCGCACTTTTTATATGTAGATATGTATGGGATTGTGTGTATATAAGTATGCCTATGTGTTTATATATGTGTGTTTATATGTCGCTTTGCAATATTGTCTCACTTGTGCACGTTTGTTGTCGTGAAATCGAAACTTTTATTTAAAACAACTGCTGAGAAAATGTTTAGAATTTATGTATTATTACGAGCAAACGTTGTGAGGAATTTAAGTTTGTATACATAAATATCAATGAGAAGTTATATTTGATTTAGTAAAAGCGAATGTGGGAGGAGAGGGAATAGAAAATTGCCTATGTACTTGTAAGTAGATATGTATATATATGTGAGGACTGTATGTATGAAAACGCTTGAGCGGGAAAATATGTACAAATAGGCGGGAAGAGAAATCAGTACATATGTACATGCATATATGTATGTATTTTCGATATACGGGATATTGGCTTTCGGTACTTATTTACTCGAAAACTGGGAAATATACATATATATGCACGAAGTTCTAAAAAATTCTTTAACGGACTGAGGATGCCGTTTTTTTTTTTTGGAAAAAGGCGCACAAGATTTTTACGAATTTTAGGTTACTTTTTTTTGAAGTAATTAATGCGATATATGTATGTTTGTATAGTGTAGTTCCGTGGGAATAAGTATGTAGCACTAAGAATTAATAGGCTTACTTACGGTTTACAAAGGGACTTTTTCTAATACTTGCTGCTGGTTCGGGGTCTGCTGGCGCAGAAGGACCAAATGTCGGGGGGCCAAACCTTACTTAGGCGATTGATGGGGCAGGACTTCTCCAAGTGGTGGACTGTAGCGCACAATGCTTCTTCGTGGGCTAATGTTTTGGATTGTTCCAACTGATGGACGG
>NW_023476713.1:0-2957 GCF_013731165.1 Rhagoletis pomonella
TATGTTAAAGCGAGCTATTGGCTTCCGAAGTCGTGCCAAGTTTGTTGCGCGGAGATAGGCCTACAATTGGACTGCTACTTGCCCAATCAGCCCAAGAGGGCAATCTTGCAACATTCAGAGGCTGCGTCCGTCCTTTGTGGCATACATAATGCCCTGTTTATATTATTCTACGTGGTATATGCCAGTCGAATGCTGGACTTGAATGACGACTGTCTATTCCAGTTGTACTGGTATTGAGACACTGAATTGAAAATTAGACCAACAATCCAGTTACTGGATTGCATTTTTTTACGGGATTTGTTTACACCAGTGCCTGACGTGTATTGACATGTATTTTATTTTTGCTTTTGCGGCATGAACTGTCGTAAGAGTGTGTGTGGAAATGCAAATAAAGTATTTCAATTTGACATTGTAAACCGGTGGTGGGCATCAGTTTGCCCGCTGGCAAAGCCCTTTCAAGCTTTCTATACTAAGCTTAAAGGAGCTTTGCTCGCGAGCAAGCCGGTGACCACCACCGTTCTAAACCATGAGGCGACATATACGCACAAAATCAGCTGATCTAGTAACACCACCTTGTATAAATTCGCCTTGGTGTACATGCTAGTTTTTGTATTCGTTAGTTCACTATCGCCCCTTTAGAGAAACACAAGAAGATTCTATTGAAGCTTTGAAGAAAAACTATTTTTTGTTTCTAAAAAAAAAAATAAAGTTTTTAAATATATAATATATTTAATAATAATTTTTTCTAATAAAAACCGTTACGGTATCTGGCACTAACACCAGCTGTAGCGAACATATGTACATATGCTGGGCCTTTTTACTCCAACCAAAATATTATTTTATTTCATTCTACTTTATGTATTTAATTCAGCAACGTTTTTTTTTAAACTTACTTTTTTATCTAAGCCATATTCCAAGAGTTTTGGGTAATCTTCCGTTCTTTCACCATCCCCGCGATCTTCTGATTTTTGATTGATGTCCTCCACCAGTTCGCCATTGCCTTCCGCCATTTCTGTAAAGGACAAAAAAAAAACGACAATTGAGTTAGTAAATTTGCAATAAATATTTCGTTTGATTTGCTTTACAAATTTTAAATAATATAAAAATTTACATAATATTTGACAAATTAATTTCCGAGACCATTTGGAATAAAACTTTTAGGCTGGTAAAAATTTTTGTACTGCAGGTGGAAAGTTTTAAAACTTTTTTTTAAAAAAAAAATAACAGAATAAATGTCCATACAGTGCCTTCTCTAAGAAATATAACAGTTTAAATTAGAAAAATAATAAAACACAAAAAATTAATTTATATGAAGTTCCTTTGACCAAAGCTGTACAATCTTCCTCAATATGTGCGACAAGAACAATTAAGGTATTCACATCTTCCTGGTTATAATATAATATATAATATATCTGGTTAAAAATTATTGTACTCTGAAATATGTTCTTTTGGTAAACTTAATACCCGATAACCAGACAGTTGTGAACACCCACAATATCCATATGTATGTCGGTATGTTCAAAAGGCAGAAGTCAAGAAACTTCAAAAGCTTCGAAACTTTTATTGAACTGTTCAACTCGAATCGAATTCTCGTGGAATCAAGGAAGTACAAAGCAGTTGATTTTACTGAATATATATATTTTTTATGTATGTATACATACGCACATATGTATGTAGTATAATAATGGCCTAGTTCGTAAAAATACAGTTTGGTTTTGTAATTCTATCAACTAAAATTTCATCGTCATCCCAAAGGTTTGAGGCTATTGAACTGCTACACGCGTACCCTAAAAAAGTCAACACGTGAACGCGAAAAGTTTGCAAAATTTTCGCAATATTCACTACATAAAAAGCTAAAAGGTCATTAAATATGCGTAGCAACTGTTTAATAGTCCGCTCTCATTGTACATACATACATATGTATGTGCGCATGGAAAAAAGTAGATCAACAACGCTGCCCGATCGCTTGATCAACCACTTGCAAAGCTGTGCACGCTACCCAAAGCTTCCTCAACGTCAAAACGACTTCCCCCCCCGCCTTCCATTCAATCAACCCAACAAAGCGATGATCAATGCTTCTCGCGCCTCAACTAACTATAACTATGCGTAAGCTAGGGAAGACTGCGGAAGCGATAGACAAATTTACCTTGAGGAAGGTTCAACGAACGCTAATTAGGTCACTACTCACTGTACGCATCAACGCACATTTTGCGAATTTGGCAAATTCGCACAACTGAAGGCAACCCAATAATAACGAGCGACGCTAAACTTTACATATTTGTTTGTGCATATTCTCTATTTTACCGGCAGCGAAAGCGTGAAGAAGCACTCTCAGAAAGTAGTAAACAAAACAGAAGGAAAAAGAAAATTGTTGAAAATAGAAAAAAAAATATTAATTTGGCGAATTCGCAAAAATTATGCGTACAAAGTGCATTGACACCAGAGCCGATAGCCGAATTTCTGCCTCTCTATCGCTTAACATTTTCGTGCGTAATACTCTATGCCGCTTGTGGCTACAGCCAGTGTGCGTTAGCTGATCGCTAGTTTCATCTGTTCGGTAAAGGCAAAGTGCGTGCCGGTACATAATTACTCGTGTGGAACTGTATGTGCCCGCGCGTCAAAAGAGAATATTTTATTATTTGCTTATATGACTACAAATTTATATTTCGTCACCTTAAATGCAAAAAGACGTAACTAATATTTTAGTTTTTTTTTTTCATAAAATGTTGCGGGAAGTTGTAATTCGATGAAATCCATTATATAAATCAAAAAGTGAATTTTAAATTTTTTATTAATTATGGCCTTTTGCATTTCAACGATGATGTTTGTTACGTCTTTTTGCATTTCAGGTGACGATGTGTACATATGTATGTATGTATGTATGTAAGTAGTCTCACGCACAATGGGCTGGAAGAGCAGTGTTGCCAAGTTTTGAATTTGAAAAAGCACTAAAACCA
>NW_023476714.1:0-2957 GCF_013731165.1 Rhagoletis pomonella
ACGTCAAAAGGCATCACTTTAATTACACAGACGAGATCCAAATACATCTAACACAAGCATTGGATCCGGCGGCATACCGAGAATACTCGCCCCAGAAATGCCGTTACTGGAGCCTAATACCACCAATAGCCGCGTGGAACCCGCGTAACATAGTTAAGGTCTAGATATGTCAGTCGACCGAATTCTGGCCGCTTAAACCCACCCAGTTAACACCCCTCTCGCCTTGGTCCAACCACGTCGAAACAGCACGCTTCCGTGGCCTACCATTAGTCGAGCATAAGTCGACAACTATTGATGCATAAGTCGATTTGGGCCGGGCTTAATAGTACAACAACAACAACGCCATCGAGTCTTGTTACTCCAGTCCTGTACTTCGTTATCAGATTAAATATTATCCCTCGAGTCATATTTGCTTTAGTACAATTAAATCTTGAGCAACCCGGCTGGGATCTTAACCCTGACAGAAACAGCAAAAAATTCAATATGGCTCGAAACTCGTCAGTCGTTGGTTATGATGTTCTTCCAGTTAAGCAATGAATTTTATAATACATACTTATATAATACAGCAAGTTTTATTAAAACAAATTGTAATAAAATTTGACTTATAGCAATTGACAATGCAACATATGTTGGCATGCTGTTGTCCTTTGTAGCAATATTATTGGTGTTGATGTTGGCGAATTGTTACCTGCACTTCCACAACAGTAAATTTCCTTCCTGCCACTACTATACCTACTAGCATCGCTTGTTGGCTGCTGCATTGACGTCCCGCAAGCATTTGTTTCAACACGAATGCGCAAATGAGACGACATGCAGCGAAGGATTAACAACACGTTGCTGTAAAACAGCTACAACAGCCACAACAATCGTCAGCCCGTAATGTTGCTGCTCATTTCGCATAACTTTTATACGAATTGCAAAAGGTGGCCTTATAGGAAATGTAGCTTCATTATCATTTATTAAAAGAGGAGTAAGATTCCGGTAAGGCTGAACTAAATTTTTAGCCATAGGTCTGTAATTCGAGCCCAGCTGCGTAATGGTATATGTGCGAGGGTCTTATAGTATTGGGATGGGAATAGAGAATCTGTTAGCGCAAGGACTATATGTTAATATTGTCTAAAATAGTCTGCTCCTTCCACTTATCTTTATACTCGTCTTCCTGGAGCAGCAAAACGTCCAGGACGCAGACTGACAATTTCGAATAGATGGACATTGAATAACTCTGATCGCATTTCTTATTATTCCTGAAGATGGATTTCTTATAAGTGTGGTTTACCATGATCCATACGTAGGAGAGGATATCCGACGAGGGTGATCTCGGCTTGAAACACACAACACTGCCCTCGAATTTAATATATTTCTCGGCGAAAGACGCCGACAATTATTTTCTGCTCGTGACAAACTATGGGCCCTTTCAATGATCTACATCTTAAAGTAACCTATTTTTATTTCACAAGCAATGTTAATAGAAGTGCTACACAAGGGGAGTCTCAACTATTCGATGGTTTTGACATCAGCTATCCTGCAGCGCAAGTTTTTCTTTTTGCTTCTCTAGGAAAAACGTTCTCCAGACTTTTCTTATTATTTGATCCTACGTTCTAGATACTTTCTGGTTCTCATTGGAAACGTTCACGAAAATTTCGTTCTCATTCTGTTCTTATTGAGAACGTCCCCGAGAGTTTTGTTCACATTTTGTTCTTTACAGAAACGTTTCCAAACCTTTTGTTCTCGTTTTTTCCCCATTTAAACCGCGCTCCATACTTTTATTCCTGTTTGATTCTTTGTGGGATCGTTCTGGACATTGCATTTTGCTCTCATTCAGAACTTAACCAAAACTGAGTTGAGTTGAGGTGACTAGCGTGAGATGAGGTTACATGCAGTGAGAAGAGGTAAGGTGAGGTGAGTTGAGTTGATAGGAGGTGAGTTAAGGTGCGTTGAGGCGAGGTGGATGAGTTGAGGTGGGTTAAGGTAAGTTGAGGTGAGATGGAGTGAGAATAGGTTATGTGAGATGAGGTGAGTTAAGGTGAGTTGAGGCGCGGGGAGCTGAGGTGAGGTGAGTTAAGTTGAGGTGAAAAGATGTGAGGAGAGATAAGGTTAGTCTAGTTGAAATGAGGTGAAGTAAGTTAAGTTGAGTTCAGTTGAGTTGAGCAACATAACATGACATAACATGTCGAACGTTTAATAATATAGAGATGTGATAAAAAAATTTACGTCTTAGGAGATTTCAACATACAATTAATAAGCTTGATAAGGAGAATTTGCTCAGCCTAACAGATGACTAAACTTCCCAAAAAATGGCGAAGATATGTGTCTTTCCATCTGTCTTTTGGTATACCAACTGTATGAATTGATCAAACCTTGATTGCGGTTTCCCACAAAATTGAAATTTTGAAAATTCTGTATATTATTAAACGTGCGATATATGTATGAGAAGATCCGAGTAAGGCGCAACCTTCACCCATCTGTTTAATGGATGAAATCTGTGTTGTATGAAATTTAACGGATTAGTAAATATTTAGCGAGTGTGTTGGCTGAAAAAATCCTGGCCAGGATATTTTTAATTAAATATGTAAAAATTATTATTTTTTAAAGTTTTTTTAGTTGTTTAATAAACATATTATACTCCAATCGAAGGCATAAAACCTATAGAATGTGTTAAACAGATGCGTGAAGATTACCAGTATTTCTTACCTGTTAATACCTACCAACCATATAGGTAGGCCAGGAAAAAAATAGACAACCCAACGTTTAGATTTAGCATGTGCAAGCAAATCGTGTAACTTGCAGATCAAACTGTTTTTGCAATACTTGCACAATGCTTTCTTGGAATCATTCAAATCTTCCACAATCCAGTTGTTTAACTCAGGATGTTTAATCCACTCTTCGCGGAATTTTTGCTTGTCGGTTTTTGGCATTGCAGAAGTGTTTTGATTCTGAATAACTCAGTGAGAGGGGAG
>NW_023476715.1:0-2957 GCF_013731165.1 Rhagoletis pomonella
AAATTTAGTACCTAATTTAAAGTAAAAGTGCAGTTTTATACCAAATTAAAAAAAAAAAAATTCATACCCAAAAATTTTATTTTTTATTAATAAGGCCAATAGAGTGAACTGTACCTAACTTTATAAAAAAAAATTAAAATTAAAAATTAATTAAAATTAAAATTAAAATTTTATTTGAAAAATATTATGAATACTGAAAAAACATGTAGTCGGCTTAATTTTCTGAGCACAAGTGTGCATTGTGGATTCCATATTATGTCATAATAAAAAATTGACATTAAAAAAAACTGTTTACTATCCAAATGTGTGACTTTTGTTTATGCTTAGATATATAAAAATGTGGGCGTGGAACTTGTCCAACCCAGGCCGAGGGTTCCTCAAGAAACTTGTGGGTTCGAAGAAACGAATTCGGAACGACGTTGCATTTTGTATAGTTTCGAGTTCACCCAAACGACTTCACCAGAGGGACGTTCGGGGATTCGATGAGAAAAAACGACGTCGGACGTTGCATTTTGAATGAAAAAAACGACTTCGTTTCGAATTCACCCAAACGACTTCACCAGAGCGACATCGTAACGACTTCGATTCGAACTTGTCTTCGCCCTGTGGCAAATTGGGTGAACTCCACCATCACCACCACCACCTCAACTACCCTCTGACCACTACTGATCTCTCGTTTTTTGATTATTCTTTCGTTGTGTAATGGTTCGGCGTATTATTTTAAGTGATTGTTTACTTGGACGCTTTCAAATTACTTTGTATGTATGTATGATTTGCTTGAGGGTGTTGTTTGTTTAATGCTGGTGTTGCAAGTGTTGCATTCATGCAAAGCTGCTGAATGGTTTTCGTAATACTAATTTCATAATAATTTTAGAGTATTACGAATGACTTTAATATTTGTAGTTGCATGATATGTAAACAACTGACTGAAGGTAGTTTATGATACGTGTACAATAACAATGTCACCAGATTTGTCTACAAAGTGGCATATTTTAGAGTTTGGTCACGTTTTCTTACCTTCTTACCAAAATCGTCTGAATGTAAGTGCCTGTTTGGGTACAAGATACCCACCTACTTAGTATTTGGAGTAGTCTAAATACTCAAGTAAAAAAATTTGGTATTAGAACTTGCTAAGCAATAAAAAAAATCTAGGGATTAAGAAAGGGAATTAGAGTAAAAAATGCAAGTATACTCAGGTACCCTAGAGATGCAAAATACTCCCACTAAATTACTAAAGTATTAAGTAGATTGTTAAATACTTTATGACTTAAGAAAAATTAACGAGCCGATTCTGGCTACCCTCTTTCAACTCACCACAGTCTTTGCGAAAGACAAAAGTCATCTTGAAAGCTCTTTACTGCCTTTCGAGTGACTAACTGAAAGATCTGCTTTAGATATTAATATAGATTAGATATTATTATAGATATATCTCTAATATAGATAGTCCCAGTTTGTTTCGTCTTGTACTATAACATCAATAATGTTTTCAGGTCTGACCATACCAATGAGTGTCTCCACCTCGCCGCGTTCTTTGTTCCATCTCTGACAGTGGAAAAATGTATGTTCTACATCGTCTTTAAGCCAATTGCAATAGATACAGTCCACGCTACCTACTTTTTGCTATTTATACTACCGTTCGGTATGCATTTGTTATCCTGAGAGACATCATTAATTGCATTGCAATGAAAGGCTCTCTTCTGCATTTTGTTTTTAATGTGTCTACCCACACTTCGCTACCGTAAAGTAGGACGGAATGGCTTACCTCCATAAGCATTTTACGCCTCGCTGGTATTCGCCATTGATCTACTTAATGCCGCTGTTACATTCACAGCCTTTTCTTTAGCTTATTTTAGTTGTTTGCAGAAAATCAGTTTTGAATCTAGTCTAATTCCGAGATGTTTCATCACTTTTTAGGTTGTTAGAATCTCGCTGTTCACACGCATCTCTATTTCCAAAGGGGTTTTCCGTCTGGCAAAGAGTAATAATTCTGTCGCTAATGTGAGCCCATGTGAGCAAAGCCAGCCTTGTGTTCGTAACATTACTTGCGTCAACTTTCGTTGTGCGTCTCGAGTGTCTCGTGCCCGAATAACTGCTGCCATACCGTCTGCGTAGCCCGTCTCTAGTTTAGAATTTATAATAACAATAATGTATATTAGGGTTTGGCCGAGATTCGCCTCCGGCTTGTAGCGAGCGCCTTGATGTTGTCACACAAAGCGGAGGGACCAACAGTTTCACGCCGACTCCGAACGGTGATTGCATTTTTATGAGAAGCTGATTTTCATGTCCCAAATACACGCGGCGGTTTGTCACTATCTGTCTTATCTATAAATAGCGACGGATTAAAGCTTTCAAACACCTATAGTTGCTAGCCATATTTTAATATTTTACTCATGTATATTCAATTAAGTTTTTTATTCTAGACAAATGGCAATCCTATTCAAGCCTATTCTTGTATTATAGTTGTTTTCAAAAATTTTCTTTAGCCACATACGTTACGCCATGCTGTATATATGTATTTACATATCTACCTCATTTTAGTTTTTAGATGTGTGGCAACCCTATTTAAAATCATAACATTTTCCAGAATAAAAACTTTTTTCTATTGAAAATTGTTTATTAAGAATAATAGTTAAATCATAATGAAAGCATTGTTGGTGTTCAAATAAAGTCCTAAGCAGTTGTCATTGATTCCGTCTAGCTTAGTTGTCGTAGCGAGTTGGTGGGAGTACGAACGATGGCACATATTGGGAGTAAGCGCCCGCCGAAGCATATACTCCGCTCTTACCGGACGAACTGCACCCTACTGGCGACAAGGAAGGCTGGCAACTGAAGAGATAATTTCTTGGACATGGCGGCGCTGGGTATGCTGCAGCTGCTGGAGCAGAGTACGATGGGGCGGCTGGGGCTGCTGGTGCTGAGTAAGATGACGACGAGCCACCACCGTATGATGGGGCAGC
>NW_023476716.1:0-2957 GCF_013731165.1 Rhagoletis pomonella
TGCATTTGTTTGATAGTTATTGGTTGACCGAAATCAAGAATAGATCGGACTTTTTCCTCTGATGGTTGTATACCCTCGGATGATATGTTATACCCTAGGAAACTGATCTTTTCTGCTCCGAAAATGCATTTAGATGGCTTAATATTCAAACCGTACTTATCTAAACGCTGGAATAGCATATTTAAATGCTTTAAATGTTCTGCTTCGTCTTTGCTAGCTATCAATATATCGTCCAGATAAACAAAAGTAAAATCTAAATCGCGTAACACCTCATTTATGAATCTTTGAAATGTTTGTGCTGAATTTCGTAAGCCAAAAGGCATCCTGACGAATTCGAACATTCCAAATGGTGTGGTTATAGCGGTCTTATGGATATCTTCCTCTGCAACTGGTATCTGGTGGTACGCCCTAACTAAATCTATTTTTGAAAATATTTTCTTATTTTGAAATTCAATATGTAAATCGTGAATGTGTGGTAACGGATATCGGTCGGGTATCGTGATCAAGTTAACTCTTCGGTAGTCGCCACAAGGACGCCAGTCAGTTGCGTCTTTTTTAGGTACCAGGTGCAGTGGCGATGCTCCGTGGGATTTAGATGGACGACATATCCCGGATTTCAGTAAAAAATCGAATTCAGCCTTTGCTATTTTGTATTTGATTGGATCTAAGCGTCTCGGGCTACAGAATGGTAATACTCCATTTGTTATGATATGATGAACTGTCGAATGCTCAACTTTTTTGTTATAATCTGGTTCAGAAATTAATGAAGGAAAATTCTTTATAAGCTTTGTATATTGGTTTTCAACCGAAAATATTTTTGGCAAAGAGATATTACAAAACGCAGATATTGCGTCGACAGACAAGTTAGTTAAGGGATCTATTAACCTCTTATTTTTTATATCTATTAAGAGTCCATACTTCCCTAAAAAATCTGCCCCTATGATGGGTTTAGAAATGTCAGCAATAAGAAATACAAACGGAAATTCCCGACGAAGTCCCAAATTAACATTTAATAATTTCTTTCCATAGGTCGAAATCATACTGCCATTTGCAGCAGTTAAAATAATGTCGGAAGATCGTTTGTGAATTTTGAATTTGGAGGAAGGAAGAACTGAAATTTCGGCACCACTGTCTATTAAAAATTTAAGCTTACTTTCTTTGTCTAATACAAATAAGCGACGTGTTGAAAATTTCATATTGCCATTGTTAGTCGCTGCAACAACAGCATGTCCTAGTTTGTCGAGTCAAAATTATTTCTTTTAAAGGCACACGGTTCTTCACACTTACGTGCTTTACTACCAAAACGGAAATGGTACCGACAGACCCAATTTTTAGATTGAGACTTACTACGTGACTGGGATTTTTATTATTACTAAAATACCTCCTTCTTGATCGTGATGGTCTATCATATATTTGCGTTTTAATCTCATTAATGTCCAACTGCAAACGATTAAAACTTTCACACATTTTCGTCGTAACCTTCGCTAAATCTTCCACAATTTTCCCTAAGTCATCAAAATTATTTGAAGAAGTAAGTACTTTACTTTTAACAGCACAAATTTCACTACCACTGGTAATTTCCCAAATTTTATCAGCGAGTTGCAAGAGATCATTAATATTATTTAAATTAGCGCTGGTTAATGCAACATACAAACTTTTAGGTAGTTTCCGCAACCAAATATTTTTTAAGAAAATCGGGTCTATAGTGCTACCCGCTAACTGACCAAGGGTCCTATAATACTCGGAAGGTTTGCGATCCCCTATCTCAGTATCTGACAAAATTTTATCAAGTCTTCTCTGCTCGCTTAAAGAATGTCGGTCAATGAGAACTTTTTTTAAATTTTCATAAGTCTCAGTCTGAGGTGGATTTTGTATAACATCAAGTACATTCGCAATAACTTCTTGAGGCAAGGCAGTTATAACGAACTCGTACTTGGTCGAATCCCTACTAATTCCCTTTGTAGCAAATTGCATCTCGGCATGCACGAACCATGCTTCAGGACAGTTAGACCAAAATTGTGGTAATTTTACCGAAGTAGCACAAATTTCAGACCTGTCATACGGATTACGTATATTATCTTGTGACACCTCACAGGGATCTTCAATATCAATCAGAGACCTACCAAGTCTATCCCCAGCACCTTTTTTTTGAGGAGAACGCAACATATTGGAAGAAGGTTTACAAAAAATTAACTGTTTTTTTTGTATTTAAAAATAAAATAAAATTGTCTGAGTGTAAAATTTAACACAACTAAACTACGTTAACATAAACTTATCTATTTAGATGTTTTGCTTGATGACGGTTTGAATGCTGAATGTCTCGCCGTTGTTGTTGTTGCTGCTGCTGCTGTTGAGGAGGTGGTAGCATTGGTGTTGATCCCTCTGGATATATATGTATATATATTTGGGTTTGCGTTGTAGCGTTGTAGCGTTAACAGTTTGCGTAGATAATGTTTGGTTGAAATATTTAATCTCCAAAGATATAGATAACAACGAAGACGTAGTTGAATGTCCGCTTTGTATTGAGTTGTAGGAGGTTGATGATCTGAACTTCTTTCAATGCACCGAAAATCCTGCGGATTTCACGCCTCTGACTCAGGAGCAAATTCTGGCCTTCAAATCACAGAAAAAATAATTCGTCCAAAAGCGTAAGCAGAAGGTTTGCGTGACAGGGAAATGCAAACATTTATCGAATTTGAGATATGTCTCCTGGCAGGATCGCCAATATAGCATTAGCTGATATTTAATTATAGATTTAGTCCGATATACCGTAATAAGATATTTTGTTATTTTAAAATTAAATTTTCTTTATTGTTTGATCACGTAGAAAGTTTATTTAATGATAAACAAAAATTTTCAACTCAAAATTGATCGTACATAAATAAATGTAACAAGATATTTTCATAATTCAAAGTATTTTAAGAACAAGTGTCTAACAAGTAATGTGTATCACTACA
>NW_023476717.1:0-2957 GCF_013731165.1 Rhagoletis pomonella
TTCTTAATAGAATTGGTACACTTACAGCCGATTTCACGAAATTTTTTGATTGCAATTTAATTGACATTTAATTTTAATTTTAATTTTTATTAAATTTTGCATTTAAGTTTTACTCCTTTCACCAGTACACACTTGGCCTAATTCAATTTGTCTGGCATAAGTGAACTAATTCAGCTTCGAAGTTGAAATTTGGCGAAGTCAATCGCCATGGTATTTATAAGAATATGACCAAATTGTGGACCATCGGGCCACGCCCACCTTGACCGCCCATACAACATTATTTATAGCTTTAAAGATTTTCAATGAGAAGTGAGTAAATCTTATACGTATTTATATAAAGTAAAGTTGCAAAAGTGGTGTAACTTATTTACTCAAAAACCTCTGGACCGATTTTGACGAAATTTTGATAATTTGAGAATTGGGAGAAGGTTTAAATTATGTTAGTTTGCTATCCGGTAAATATTAAAACATTAATTCAATTTAGTTAAATTAATTACTTCAATATGGGTATCAATCGAAATGGTGTTGAAAAGGATTTATTTGTAAGCAGCATGTGGGAGGGTTGCCATCTGCTTAAAAAATTCAAATGAACATGAACATGGGAGTTAGGTAACTGGAATGCGTATCACAATGTGGGTGTCGAGTTTTAAAAAAATTAATTTCTAAACTATATGCCCTGCTGTACCCAGGATTTTTTTTCGGGGGGGAGGGGTGCTTTCTGGCAAAATATTTTTTTTTGTTATCACTTTTATTTCAACACATTTTGATTAAAAGAAAAATACTGATAAAAATAAAATATTTCACACAAACACAAAAAATATAATCGATAATCGCATAAGGCATTTGCCTGAAAATTTTAAAATGCACTTAGTGTCATTGTGCTACTATGATAGCTCGGCCCAGTAATCATAGTCAACTTATGTACAGTAGACTGCATCATTCCCCATACAAGAAAAAATCGGTACTATTCTTCCACTGGAATTATGAAATATATTATATTTTAAGACTTCTACCAAAATATTTCTGAAAAATAATAAGATTTACGTGAGCTGGACCGATTTGAAAATACCTCCAAAAATTGAGTTTTTTATTAAAACAAACAGTTTTTTTTTTTAAAATTCCCTCAGATTACTAAACAGTTTAAGCTTAAAAAGTTTGTATAAAAATATTTAAAAAAAATTTTCTACGGAATCATAATATCTAGTGAGATTTACGATGCTGTTTTTGAACTTTTATCAAATACTGGTTTAAGAAAAACTTGAATAACTCAGCCAAAAACCCTACCAAGTTAAACTTATGAGGTATTTTCTCACCCTTTGAATTTCTTTGCGAATCAGCTCATTCAAAGTATGAAAGAGGAAGGTAAGATAAACGCGTGTCATTCCATGTTGAGTTAAGATGTGTTGGTATTTGATAAAGAAAACTTTGGGACGTGATAAGTTTGTTTTGCAAAGAAATAAAAAAGGTGAGAAAATAAATACCTTTCCACTGATACCTCATAAGTCTATATCGGTAAAGTGTTGGAGCAGTTATTCAAGTTTTTCTTACCCAAACCTTTGAAAAAAGTTAAAAAAAGAGCATCAAATTCTTATTATTATGATTCCGTGGATACAATTTGTTAATACTTTTATGTAGATTTTTTAAGCTTAAACTGTTTTTTCATCTGGGAGGATTTTTTCCAAAAAATCCTTTAAGAAACTATTTTTATTCATAAAAAACTCCATTTTAGAGGTATTTTCAAACCAGTCCAGCTCACGTAAATCTTATTATTTTTCAGAAATATTTTGGTAGAAGTCTTAAAATGTACAAGGTTTGGTAATCCCGCCGGAAAAACCGCACTTTTTTTGTACATTGTACAGTAGTCGAAAAAATTATAGCCGCACCAAACTTTCACATGTTATAAAATATTATATTTGTTGTTATTTAATTTTGGTTAGTTTTTTATAGTTCGTTCTTTACCAACATCCGTATAAATACAAGTTTAAAGGCAGTGTCACACGATTGGATATTTGCCAAAATTTAGTGCAAATCGTATCCCAATTGTGTGAATACCCAAATATTTTTCTTTATCCCAATCACAAAAATTAGTTTGTTGAAATTTTTCAATAGAACATCGCGGTATTGTACCAATCTTTTGACCACAAAAAAAAATTTCCCATTTGTTTATTTTGTTCCAATAGCCTAATATAAAAATATACCAATCTGTACAAATGTAACAATCGAGTGCTACTGCCTTAAAAATTTATTCAATTTAAAAAAAGATTCAACAAATTTTCGTAAAATTTCGAGTTTTTTAATTAGATTCTGAGTATGCAGTTTTGTTGCCCATTGAATTCCAGTAGAATAAAGTATAAGTTTCAAATGGCTCGAAATTTGTACCAAGATTTGAGTAGGTACTACACTTGCAAAGTGCACTATGTAAAATTTTTTCGATTTTTAGTTTTTGGTGGATTACGTACTAGTAGTTAAAGTAGGTTCATGTCCACTAACAACATAGTGCAAAATCTTTTTATATGCTGAAAAAAAGCATAAAATGTTAACTCATTTTCCAAAAGTCGCTATCATACTTATTTATAAACTTTCAAAAGTATCCATCTTCTGGTGAACCTAGAAAACTGCTTTAGGTCGTGTAGACTGTTAATGTTATCTTATGTCATGGTATGTTATGTTATAATTTTATAAGGCTCTTATTTATCAAAATTTTCAGGTAATAATAAAAAAGATTCTATTTAAATGTTACTTGTTGCCGTAGTCGTTTTCAAATTTATGGCTTTCTATTATAAAATCACATAACGCTGTTTGCAAGTGGACTACTCATTTGCTATTTTTATACCTTTCATGAGCATGAAATGGTATTATAACTTTGGTCCGATGTTTGTAAGTACCAGAACAAAAAGAGATAGACCCATAAAAATGTATACTTATATGATCAGAACGTCGAGCTGAGTTGATTTAGC
>NW_023476718.1:0-2957 GCF_013731165.1 Rhagoletis pomonella
CTGGATCGGCTGAGTTCACCTCAGCCTTTGACAAAACCCACCTCATAAATGGCGCCCGAGCAGGGACCCAGCTCTGCAGGCGCATGTGCAAAAAATTTTACAAGCACCAACACTGCGGAAGCGGGCTCGCCGAACACACCACAACCAACAGATGACACACGCGCCAGCGAGAGCAAAACCAATATGCTGAACGTCGGCTCCCTCAGCTGGATATACCTGTTAAAGAAGGAGAAGTTGATAGAAGAGTGCAAGCGACATCGAATTTTCGTAGAGGGATACACAGTCGCCGACCTGCGCAACGCACTGAGCGCATATGTAAAGGCAAAGCGCAGCCGCAAATCAACGGAAAATTTACTGAGAGACCTGGAAGAGGAGATTAATACTGAAGAGAGAAGGCCCGTGAAGCTGTCACTCGGCCACTTCCCTTCCATCCAGATCGACAACACAAGCCCACAACCAGAAGAGACTGGGCATATAACGCCAAGAAGCAGCGAGATGAGCGACGCCGAACTAATGAACACCGTCCGTCGCTGGGGTGTGCACTATTCGGGAGGCGACGCGCTGCACGATTTCCTCGAGAGAATCGAAGAACTAGCTGAGTGCTACCGCATTCCACCGGACAACCTCCTCCCAACCCTACCTGAAGTGTTAAGCGGGAAGGCCCTTCAATGGTATCGCGTGCGAAAACCGCATATCCGCTCATGGGCTGCATTCCTTGCCGAAGTGAAGAGTTTCTTCCTGCCAAGGCGGTATATGAGCCAGCTGGAAGATGCCATCCGACAACGAAAGCAACAGAGCAGAGAGAAAGCGAAAGATTACATCCTGGCACTGCAAACCCTGATACGCCAACACCCGACTATGTACAAGGAGGACCACCTGGAGCGCATCTACGATGGCCTACGCGTGGAGTACCGCCTCTTTGTTAAGCGGGGTGAGTTCAGGACAATTGAAGAGCTGATGGAGCTCACCGATGAATTTGAGCTCCTGAAGAGCGAAGAAGCCAGACAAAATAGACAGACGGCACACAGCCTACTCCCCCTGGACGAAGGTTACAGTAGAGAGAAATCCTGCTGGCGATGCAAAGCACACGGACACCGCCGCTTCCAATGCCGAGGAGTTAAGAAACTATTCTGCTCCAGATGTGGCCAGGACAACATTCTCTCCAGAGACTGCCTATGCGACACCGCCAGCTCATCCGATGCTAATCCGCCCGCCAGAACGCGCAACTCAGCAACGGCCCCGCTCCCCGCCGCTTCCGCTTATACGAATGTACAGCACGGAAGAAGATTGGATGGCCGATTCTACGCCAACGTAGTGATCGAGGGCATGAGTGTGCGAGCACTGGTGGACACCGGCGCCACGGTCACGTATGTCGACAAAACCGTACGCAAGCACTTGGAGAAGAGTATGATCCGACCACGGCTCAGCCATCGCAACGTGCAACTCGCTGACCAAACGTGCATCTCAAGTTCGTATACGTACTCCGTTAATATCAAGTACAGCGGACGAACAACGACGACGCTGGTCTCAGTGATCCCAAATCTCGCTGAACGCATAATTTTGGGAATGGACTTTCTCAGGAAAAGAGGGATCGCCATCATGCTGGATGGCCAACAACTAGCCGCAGCCAACTTGCGGAAACCAGACACACCCGCCAAGTTGTGCGCGACAACTGAGAGAGAACACTTACGGGAAGAGCAGAAGCGAACCGAATTTTTGAGAAATCACCGAAAGCTCTCTGGCAAAATCAGCAAGCCTAGCACCACCGCCGGCCGTATGAACACACCCAAGTGCAACCAGCCAGCGAAGCAATGGACCGGCCCCCGCAACACGACCGTAATGACCACCATCCAAAGCCACGCTGTGGTCTCCGAACAAGCCGCGTGTTCATCAGGCAGAATTACTAATCACCATCGAAAACTCACCAGAGGAGATGACGCAACCACCCGCAGCCAGCAGCCAACAAATAACAGATGCCAGCGAAGAGCCCGAAAACGAAGACACAGCGCCAAACACCGACCAAGTGAGCCGCCCAGGAACACACCCCGCCGTCCTCAACCGAGAGACCTTATTTAGCTTTTTTGCTTTTTCAAAAACCTGTTTAAATTTGTAATTATTTAATTCCGTTTGCATAAAAGTATTGTAATTAGTGTATACTTGTATCCGTACGTAAAAGCGAAATAAGAAAGTAGAATAGGAACTTCTGTAAAAGAATAATAATAATAAGTTTCAATCATTTTTATATATATATACTTATTCATATACATGTACACATATAAATACACATATAGATAGTTTAGTAATAGCATGCCATGTAAAATTCTCTTTTTAAATAAAGTAACAACACAAACGGGACGCACACACACCGGCCGAGTGAAGGTCAATAGGACCAAAACTCTGGAGTGCCGCAACCTTTCGTCCGCCGAAGTGGGAGGGGGACTGTAACGTAGCATATCCGCTACGATACAATAACATACAGCATCGTACATACATACAATATTGTACATACATACTGCACCGCACATACATACAACATTGTACATACATACTCCACTGTACATGTGAATACAGACATACATACAGCGACGTACATACACACACCATTGTACATATACACTACACCAAGTGAGCACTGCTAGCAGCACACCAGCAGCATGCCCGAATAACTCACCAACCACTTCGCTCACCACACTGCATAAATCGGGACGGCACACGACGAATTCTCAACAAGCATGCAGCGCAACAGGTATAAAAGGCTTAACAAGTGCGCAGTCAGGTCAGTCTTGCTAGAGAGCGACTAGGGGAATGGCAGTGCCTGGAGTGAGTCTTGCTAGGTCGTTTCGCTCCACCGGTTGCCGAGGGCCAGTTGCTGTTAGAAGTCACCCGCTGCCGCATATCATCCGTCGTAGCGCTCAACCGTTGCTCCGCTGTTGCCGAGAGTCACCCGCTGTGCCGCC
>NW_023476719.1:0-2956 GCF_013731165.1 Rhagoletis pomonella
CGTTTCTTATTCAACCTCCTTTTGAAGAATCCAAGTTAACGATACGGGATAAAACAACTAATAACTGGTTATATCATAATCATCATGGATTAAAATGGGAAGATGGTGATTCGACTTTAATGGCTGTTATTGAATATATCCATTCATTAATGAAAAGAAAAAATTATATATTCTATGCTAAAGGATTGGAGAAAATCAGATGGATTCAACATTTATTCGGATACGATATTATTTTATATAATTTAGATGATTTAAATTGTCCAAATTTAAAGAATTTATATATTAAAAATATAAATATAAATACTTGTAAATATCATGAAAATTCTATGATATGTGCTGAAAAAAATGTAATAATATTAAGAAAATTTATTTCTTCATTAAATATCTAATAATAAATAAAAATAAATAAGTAATTATAAAACTTTATTTTATTTCAAATTAAACTTTTTTTGTTCTCATCATCAACATCAGCAGACCTTTCCATTCATATGTGAAAGATGAAAAGATTTCGTATTATTTTTGAATTTGTTAGACATTCGGTGACTCTTTTGAATTTAATAAATTCGGCTTTCAATGAATATAAACGCGAAAAACAAGTATCCTAATCTTTTTTTGAAACGATGTATTATTAATATCTCCTGCTTTCTATAACAAAATATAAGTTTTCATAAGAAGTATGCTTAACAACTTTTCTCACTAAGTCAGCAATATATGAATGAATGAATAATGCTAGATGAATAAAACATTTAAATATACACATACTTTTATGAGCATTTTTTTTTTGTATATGTTTATGTGGGATTCGTTATCGTCCACTTGGCGTTACTATACTTATTAGGCAAACAATGATGATGAAATCAAGATCAAGGCTATTTATAATATTAGCATTTGATTTGAATCATATAATGAAATTTAAATAGGATAATAAAAAATAAATATATTCTTTGACAGCAACATTGAGTTTAAGATTATTTCCACATTTTAATTGAATCATATTATGAAGTATAAAATAGATTACTAAAATATATGTATATTTAAATATGTTCTTTATCAACAGTTTACCTCAATGCTTTTTATATAGTTATGAAATATGTATAAATAAGCTAATACTGTACATTAGAAATTATTACTTTGTTTAAAGATACTTATAAAACACATCATGCCTGGAATCAATCGAATCCTCAATAGCGAGCATCATGGAGAGTACAACTTCGATTTCGAATTGGAGATGTTGTGCTTTGAAGACATGAAAAACCCTTATATATGTATTGAAGATGAAGATGAGGGTCCCCGGTTACAGGTTTTGGGCATCCCAGTCAGAGTAGCCCATGCTTTTTTTTTAACAAAAAATGGGATGAAGAGGATGACAATGGAAAATTCCTAACCGTTTGTGGCGGTGAAATTGAGGAGTACATAATGGAGCAACATCAAAAGCAACATGAATATGAAAGAAGGGGTTTGGATATTAAGACTAAATTAAAGTATTATAGTAGAACAAATAGGGAAGCGATGTATGATGTAGAAGTTTATTCTGAATCATATAACAATATTGTATTTGAATATAAATTAACTGTTGAATTGGTATTTAGAAATTTAAAATTTAATTATATAGAACTATAGATTTATTAAAAAACTTCAGCGTTTATTTGAATATAATATTATTTTATATGAGAGTTATTTATGAAAATAGCTTATTCTTAAATCGTTAGTCGTTGGAAAAGGTTTTATAAATAATATAATTAATAAGCTTCCTATTGAACTTCATTTGCCTAGTTATCAATTTTGTGAACCTGGAACGAAATTGGAGAAACGTTTAGTAAGAGGAGATCGAGGGATTAATCCACTAGACGCTGCTTGTAGAGAACATGATATATCATATTTATATAATAAAGATTTAGAGAACCGACATATTGCTGATAAAAAATTAATTGGGAAGGCTTGGGAAAGAGTTAAAGCGAAGGATAGCAATCTTAATGAGAAAACAAATGCTTGGTTAGTTACAAATATAATGAAGACAAAAACGAAATTCGGTATGGGGAACATTTATAGTAAAACTAAGAAAACGGGAGGAAAAACTGGTTATCAGCTCTTCAAACATGCTTTAAAAAAGCTAAACAAAATTTAAAGAAAAGTGATAACTTAAAAGATGCAATAAAAATTTCACGAAAGGTTGTAAATAATATTTTTAGAGGGAAAAAGTCTATAATAAAAACACCACGTGTAATACCATTACCTAAATCTGGAGGATTTCTCCCATTAGCGCCTTTATTCGTAGCATTAGGAGCACTTGGAAGTCTATCTGGCGGTACAGCAGGAATTATTAAAACAATCAATGCTATAAAAACTGGAAAGGAGCAGTTATTGGAGGCGAAACGTCATAATAATACAATGGAAGCTATTTCAATGGGAAAAGGAATGTTTTTAAAGCCTTATAAAAAGGGATTCGGATTATATTTAAAACCATACCAAAAAAACTCTTAATGAAGCTACCCAGAAGACCTCTTACTGATGTAGACTTAAAGAAGTATTCAAAATTTTTTCCAAATTTTAGAGGGGTATTCATGTGTGACACTTTACCCCGTAAACCATTTAAGAGAGAATGTGGAATAATAAATTTGGATAGTTCAAAGGGTCCGGGAACGCATTGGGTAGCTTACTGGAAAAACGATAATGAGATTGATTACTTCGATAGCTTTGGAAACTTACAGCCTCCTAAGCAAATAATAAAGTATTTAGGAAAAAACATTAACTATAACTATAATCAACAGCAAAGCTATAATTCATATAATTGTGGACATTTATGCTTAAAATTCTTATTATCAAAATAAATAAGTAATTATAAAACTTTCTTTTATTTCAAATTAAATTTTATTTGTTCTCATCATCAACATCAACAGGCCTTCCCATTCATATACACATATATATTAAATACTTAGCAATCAACTATGTGCACATT
>NW_023476720.1:0-2956 GCF_013731165.1 Rhagoletis pomonella
CTTGGATTTTGTGTTTTTTACGATTTGCGCGCGAATTTTGCATTAGATTTTTTCAACGAAAAAATTCCAGGAAAAAATTTTTGACGCAGTTTGGTGTCTCCTGTTTAGGTGAACACAAAATAAAAATTTTTCCCCCAATTGCGATATGGTAATGTCCGCCATCTTGGATTTTGTGTTTTTTACGATTTGCGCGCTAATTTTGCATTTCTCGCGAAAAAAGGTAGAGAACAAATTAGTAGAGAATTCGATTCCCTATAATTTTCATGTGCCTATCATTTTTTTAAACAATTATTTATAGCTAATAATAGGCAAAAATGCCCAAAATTAGGCAAGTGGCGCGGTTTTTCTGAATTTTGAGCAATTTTTATTTGAAATATGTGGCACATTTAAATGGTAAAGTTGTAGAGGTCAAAATTTCCAAAAAACGCATTATTTATATGTTTACGTACGACGTGTAGATCTCGACCAACCACGCGCTCAATGCAGCGGAAAGGGAGAAGCTACTCAAAACTCTACAACTTTGCCATTTAAATGTGCCACATATTTCAAATAGAAATTGCTCAAAATTCGAAAAAAAACCGCGCCACTTGCCTTATTTTGGGCATTTTTGCATATTATTAGCAATAAATAATTGTTTAAAAAAATTGGTAGGCCATGCAAATTGTAGGGAATCGAATTCACTACTAATTTGTTCTCTACCGTGTGTACGTGTGGGCAAAATCGGACAATAACCACGCCTACCTCGCATATAACGGTAATTTTCAGAAGTACGAAAACTGCGATATTTTAGTAACTACTGAAGATTATTCACTCAAAATTGACATTTACAATAAGTTTTAGACAAAAAATAAGAATATTATAAATCTTTGGAAAATGGGCGTAGCCACGCCCACTTATGGTTACATGTGTATATCTTGGTAACCGGTGCACCAATTTCTTCCAAACTTGGCACAATTGTTGGTCTTGCTACAGCATACCAAATGGCCGAAAAGTTTTAAAATCGGACAATAACCACGCTTACATCCCATATAATGGTAATTTAGAGAATTACGAAATCTTCGAAAAATCAGTAAAGATTAAAGCTAATTTATTCAAAATTGGTGCTTGCAGCAATTCTTTACCAAGAAATACGTTGATGATAAAATTTTGTAAAATGGGTGTGGCACCGCCTACTTATGATCACATATCTATATGTATCTCGGAAACCGCTGTACCAATTTTTACCAAACTCAGTATGGTTATTGTGCTTGCCACGTAAAAGCAAAACTTTGAAAATTATTGAAATCGGACTAAAATTACGGCTGCTGCTTTTTGCAGTAGATATATTTTGCGGAACCTTTGCGAATTTATTTCACTTTTCTGCGTGAACTTGATGTCGTATAATAAAACAAAGAACCACGAATACAAACAAACTAAAAAATACAAGAAAAATTATAGCTTTGTTATGAAAAACATCCGAACTTCCTCTGTCACCGATTAGACAACGTTTGTCACGGGTGGGACACGTACGAATTTTTACACATAAAGGAGCTTTTAGTGTGGTCCATATTAAATATTAGTTATTAAAAATTACTAGTGAACCCGCATGGCGATAAGACGCCAAAATTTAGTTTAAGATTTTAAACAGATGGCAACACTATTCACAAACCTTAATAGATATTGAAAATGTTTCAAGTAAATTCGTCCATCCCTTTTTGAACGAAGAGAGGTCTCAAATGGCGTCGGTTTTCCATTATTTATTTATAAAAATTAACTCAAACTAATTTTTTCGGTATATTATGGGTTTATTCGAAAGAACATATATTCCCATTAGTTATGGAACCCGATTTCATCATGTGACTGTCTTCGCAGTAGCGCATCCTGTTAACCGAGTTCTCCAAGACCTTGTTGATGGTTTCTGGCTCTATCGTAAGAAATGCCCGACATACGCCTTAAGGGCCCGAATCGTTAATAGATTGTTCGCATTATATCGGTCCTTCACGGCATGGCACAGAAAAGTCTAAGGGCATGAAATCGCGACTACGAGGGGGCCAATTGACTTCACCGAGACAGCTGGTAACAGAATTACCGAACTTTATCGCTCAAAATAAAAATCTAATAGATGGCAACCCTAGCAAAAAATATTTTTAAACTAAAGTTTTATTAAAACTCTATCTTTTGCCACTCGTATTTTAAAATTTCATTAAAATTGTGTAAAAGCTAAATAAATTAGGATTTTCAAACAGGTGGCAACCTTCTGCGAAGCATTTTCAAACTGAAATCTTTTAAAGCTCTTTCTCTGATACTTTAATACATAATTCAATTACCTGAAGAATTAAATTGAATTTAATTTTTTTATCACCTGCCAACTCTCCTAAACAGTTCAGATATAAATCCTTCTCAAACCCAAGAACCATTAAATCACCTCTTTTAGTAATTTATTTAACTTAGCTTATTTTTTAACTTAATTTATTAAACTTAATAATTCATTTAAATTTTAATTTTCAATAGCTGGGAACTCTCTTCAAACCATTACAAAAAAATTTGATGTTTAAACTGAAGATTTCTTAGCACTCTTTCGTTTAACACCCATATTTTAATACTGCATATAACTAAATTCGGCTTTTAAAGCAGGTGGCAAGACTTTTCAAAACATTTTCAAATTACTACCTTTTTAAACTCCTTTAGTCTGGAAGCCTGTGGGAGAACATTTTGTAAATTACCTATGTAATTTCCATGCTTAAAATTTAATTTGATTTTTTAAACAGGGGCAACAATCTCACAGTTAAGAAGCAAAGCTTTTAATAACGATTTCGACTGATACCTATGGCAACTCTTTTCAAAAAGTAAAACCTCATTGCACATCTGCAACCAAGCCTTTTAATTTGACACCTCATTTTTGAAAATCGAGCGAAGGATGGGGATATGACGGTATTGATTTATAAATAATCTTAACTTGATTTTTTAAAATGTGGCC
>NW_023476721.1:0-2956 GCF_013731165.1 Rhagoletis pomonella
ATGTCAGCAGAGTAGACGTGTTTTTGAGTAGCTGCAGTTTATTCCGAGTTTTATTAAATCCACCGGGTGTTAATTTACTAAAAAAAAACCACAACAATCTTTGTAAGCGGTTCTGCTGTCCGTGTAAATCGAAATTGCATAAACTTTCATTTATCTGCGATATTGTGAATTTAAAACCTTTGCTAAATTTCCGTGTATTGTTTGGTCTGTCTAATATGCCAAAAATTTCAACACGAACAACGACCGCAAGCAAAGTGTCCCCATCTCCGCAAACCCCTCCAGTACAGAGTACTTAAGTCTCTCATTACTGATGTTTCAAGCACTGCTTTGAATGCGTGGTTTGTGAAATTTGAGAATCGCCTAGAGTCTCAAAAGCTGAGCATAATTGAACAGTTAACGTTACGATTAAGAGAATCGGTTCAGCGAGTTGTCGGCAGAAATTATAAACTTGAAATCAGCGGTTAAGCATATCGAGGAGCGTGTCAAAAAAACGGAATCGGAATGTGGTAATGTTGAGAAACTGCGCAACGAGGTATATGCCCTGACCGAACAAGTAAATGCCTATTATTATTATTATTATTTTCTCGATCCGGCTCTTACCTTTTTAGATAGTTCGAATAAATAATAAAAAAACCCGAAATTGAACTTTAAAATGTGATTATTTCTTAGAAAAATCTTATCAATGATGATACGTATAGCCATAACCTTAGCGAACAAAATGAGTCATCGCAGAGGATATTGCGTTCATTACTTCTCGAGATATCGGCAAATTATTGATCCTGTATGTATCATCATTGACGTAAAATCAAATAAGATTTTTCTAAGAAATAATCACATTTTAAAGTTCAATTTCGGTTTTTTTTCTCGTTTTTTTATTATTTATTCGTATTATCTAAAAAGGTAAGAGCCGGATCGAAAAAATAACTCCTAGTGTATTCAGCGGCCTCGAAAGCATATTACAAGATCTTACAAAACTTAAATTTCCAGAGGAATTTCGCGTGCGCACGGATTGAAGGACGAGTAATTTTAAGCAAAACAAAAATGGACTTGAGCGAACTCTGAATTTTATTATTTTTTTAAAATCAAGTTATGTACTTTAATTTTTTAGCAAAAGGAACACAAGTTTGCGTGAGCACTGAATAATATTAAAAAAAAGGATTTCGTGGACCACTCTAATGCTACCCGCTTTGCACCCCACAACAAACCAAGTCTTTTGGATATGTTCGGCGTCAGTGGTTAAATTCCAAATATTTAATAATCAATGCCCTCATATCCGTACCGTTCTTTCGATTTTCCAAGATCAGATGGTAGATCAAAAGGCCTGGCCTGCAGACGTGCAATGAGGTTTTACTTTTTTGAAAAAATTGCCACCCTTTAAAAAATTCTAATTATTTAAAAATATTCAAATTATTTAAAAAGACAAATCAATTATTACAAATCGGGTATCAATCGAAAGGGGTTTGAAAAGCTTTGTTTCTTAACTTAACTATAGGAGGGTTGGCACTTGTTTAAAAATCAAATTCAATTTGAATTAAGGGAATTGGGTAAGAGAAATATGTATCACCATATGGGAGAAATACAAAAGGGGTTTCTGAAGGTAGTAGTTTGAAAATATTTTGAAGAAGGTTGCCACCTACTTGATATGTCGAATTTAGTTAACTTATACACAAGTTGTATGAAATATCACAATGTGGATGTCAAACGAAAGAGTGTTAAGAAATCTTTAGTTTGCATAGCAAGTATATTTTTGAGGTGTTGAAAGAGGGTAGCCACCTGTTTAAAAAGTTAAATTTCAATTTTTTACTGAGTTAAACGAATCGTATCATTAAAATATGGATATCAATCGAAGGGGGTTTGTAAAATCTTTATTTCTGAACTTTATTTAGCGAGGTTGCCACATGTTAATAAAAACAAGTAAGAAAGTCTAAGTTCGGGCGGAGCCGAACATTAAATACCCGGCTCAAACATTAAATATATGTTTTTCACCTTTCCGAAAGCTACCGCTACTTGGTAAGCCGGGGTGTATCAATTTTGAGTAAATTAGCGTCCTTAAATTTCGAAATATTGAAGTTTTAAGCATTTCTGAAATTTACCGTTATATGAAAAGCGGCCGTAATTTTAGTCCGATTTCAATATTTTTCAAGGTTTGGCTTTTGTGTGGTAAGCACAATAACCATACCGAGTTTGGTACAAATTGGTAGAACGGTTACTGAGATACATATATGTGATATAAGTGGGCGGTGCCACGCCCATTTTGCAAAATTTTATCATAATCGTATTTCTTGGTAAAGAATTGTTGCAAGCATAAATTTTGAATAAATTAGCTTTAATATTTACTGGTTTGTCGAATATTTTGTATTTCTCTAAATTACCTTTATATGAGATGTGGGCGTGGTTATTGTCTGATTTTAAAAATTTTCGGCAATTTGGTATGCTGTACCGAGGCCAACAACTGTGCCAAGTTTGGAAGAAATTGGTGCAGTGGTTACCAAGATATACACATGTAGAAATAAGTGGGCGTGGCTCGGCCCATTTTCCAAAAATTTATAATATTCTTATTTTTCGTCTGAAAATTATTGTAAATATCAATATTTGAGTGAATTATCTTCAGTAGTTACTAAAATATCGCAGTATTCGTATTTCTGAAAATTACCGTTATATTTGAAGTGGGCGTGGTTACAGTCCGATTTCGCCCATTTTCAATACCAACCTATCTTGGATAAATGGAAACCTACATACCAAATTTCGTTGAGATATCTCAATTTTTGCTCGAGTTATCGTATACACGGACGGACGGACAGACGGACGGACAGTCAGACATGATATTTATAAAAGATTTACACCCAAATTCATAAAAAATAAAGAAGACTTTAACTGCTTTATAAATCGAAAATGTGTATGAAAATGTCACACTATAAACCTATTTTATTTTTTATGAATAAGGCCATTAGTTTGA
>NW_023476722.1:0-2956 GCF_013731165.1 Rhagoletis pomonella
GACAAGGATGATGACACAAGCGCGTGGATAGTGTGTCCTTGCGGTTGCTTTTCTGACATCTATTAAAAAGTTTAATCGTTGCACGTATCAGCAAAATGTGCAGAACACAAAAAAAATATGGGACTGACAAATGCAAAGGAAGTGTTCATATTTGAAGCTCTTCTACTGTCTGTAGTGCGTCTAATTTACTTCCCTTGGAGAAGATCAGAAAAGCTGCTTTCGAAAAAGGTGGATTACCATTTTTATCCTTAATTTTTTTGGCGATCTACAGTCTAGAAATTCTATATCAGACCAACAATATTCGTAAAATTATTACTTACCTCATTCGCTTCTCAAGCGATAAGAAATAAGCTTATTATTTGTATAATGTTTTGTATTTTTTTTCCTTTTGCTGTGCGTGTTTGTGTTAATATGGATTCACCGCATTATCGCTTGATCAAATATGAAAATTTAATAATTTCTTTCAACCAAACGCCAACTGCAAGTAGGCGCGCACGTTGAAGGGCTATGGGGCATTCAAATCATTTGTACGTGATAAAAAACATTAAAAGAAAAACCCACACTTGACGATACTCGAGAAGACATTCCATCGCAGTGAGCCGTTGCGTTGTTGAGGCTTGTGACCTTATCTGAGGGGCGTTACTTATCGCCACACCATACATGTCGGCGGCGGCGGCGGCGGCAACTTGAAACGTGGTTGGGCAACTATGTACGCTGACAGACAAGCAAACAAACAAACTGACAAGCGGACAAGTACTTAATATACAAAAAAAAAAAAAACAGCAACAGCAACAGCAACACTCAGCATACAACCATGAAAATCAAATCAAAATAAAGGTTTACTTATTTAAGACAATCAATCGTCAATCGATCGAAAAAGACAAGCAATACAAATACATATTGTATGCCGATGCGTTATCGACAACAAATGCCAATAATTACATACTTAAAATTCGCAATAAATAGCCACCAATGGCGGTGAGCATAATGCCAACAACAATAGCGATAGTAAATAAAGTCACTAGAATGTTTTTGAATAAAAAAAATCTCATCACTTGAAAAATGTTCATTTATTATTAACTAAAATTTAATTTTAAATTGTTTTCAAAGAATTTTTCGTTTGGGTAAATGATTATGTTTTTATGTACGTATACATATACATATGTATGTATGTAAGTGTTTTCCAAAATATTTTTAATTAAAAAAAGAGCTTATATTTAATACTATCGAATAACATCAAGAATTATGAAAGGCGTAAACGATTTAAGATTAAAGAGATACATACTACCAGTTCTTTCCAGGGCAAATGACACACAGATGGGGTCAAAATAACCTGCTCTGGCGTCATAAATTCCTTATATCGACGTATAGTGAAAAAAAATAATTAAAATTGTAGCAATAATTTAAAGTAGAATAAGTATTTGTGACGTCATAAAGTGGTGTTTGCTGTCAGATCAACAAAAGCAGCGTTGGTGATCCAGGATCTTCGCCAACTTTGCTTCTCTACATCATGACCAGCAATAAAATTACACAAAATAGTCAACTGAGTGAGGGATTAATATCCAGTACAAAAGGATTTGACTACAGAAAGAAGTTAGTAAAATAGTTGTCTTTCTCCGCTATTCCTCAAAATTATGAAAAGTACCCTAAAAAAATCATCAACGCCCCTAAAATATTTTTAAAATATTTCTTGCAAAACTCTAGAATTCCGGAAAAGGTGCGAAAAGCACTGGGAATTCCCGCAAAAAAAAACCTTGCAAAGCGAAGGAAATACTAAAGAATATCGAAAATATTCAAAATTCGCCTTTGTCTTGACCTGGGGGCAGTGTCGGTGCCACAATCGCTTAACTTAAACGTGGAATACATAATATTATTAAGACCACATTTAAGTTAAAAACTAAAGCACATAGGGTACTAATGTACATGAAATATTCGTTATGATTTTATTGAATGAATTAATACAAATACAAAATATTTTCAATTAGCAATGCTTCTCTATCATTAACATTAAACATCAGGTCATAAATATTTGTCATGAATGACCAGAATCTTCTGCAAGTTTATATTTGGGCAGCGCCACCTGTCATTCAATAGTCGAAAAATAGAAGTGCCCTGGGCCATACTACTTCGATTCATTTTTAGGCAGTTTCATACTGTAAAAATTTGTTTTAGGGCTATTCCATTGTGACTGGTGGGACACTGAAAGAGCTCTATTTTACCTTTGTGCACTCAAACATGAATTTTGGACAAAACACTTAATTTATAGGAAAGATATGTTTATGTTATAAAATATGAACTGTAAGCGTGTATTCTCGCAAAAATATTAAAAAATATTTAAAGTTGTGACTGGTTGGAAAGGTCCTTGTGACTGGTGTAAAGCAAGTTAATGAAATGTACTTATTTAAAAAGGGGCTACTGCTGAAATAGAGACAATTAAGGCATTTTAACATTTATGCCGTTTTCCTCTTTTACATGGAATTACCCATTACTTTTAGTATTAGCTTGAGTCCCCGTATTAGTATTCGTCTTAGTATTTGTGATCGTACATAATAATAAAGGTTATGGAAATGGTAATGGTGATGGTAATGGTTGTGGCAACCGTATCTGTCTTCATCGTCTTCGTCTTCATCCACGTATTCGTATTCGTCTAAAGTTCTGAACACATTGAAAACGACGAGCTACAGACCACAGCTTCCAATTTGTTATCTTCATTATCTAAACGCTTTGTCGATGGCGACATGATTTCTTTGAACGCGGCAGCGACATCATGAATTTGTATGAGTTTGACATAAAAGAAGAGGAAGAACCTTATCTGTCGCCAGAAAAAATAGAAATAGATCTAATCTGGCCACAACCACAGCCGTCGCGTAGCCCGGTCGTCGCCAAAATAATTATCTACATAAGAGTACGTGTTAAAATAATTTGACAGCTGTGGTTTGTAGCTCGTCGTTTTCAT
>NW_023476723.1:0-2956 GCF_013731165.1 Rhagoletis pomonella
CAGAAAAGGATAGAGAGAAAACGGCTTTCTCGGTCAACAACGGAAAGTACGAGTTTTGTAGGTCCCCTGTGGTCTAAAAAATTCTCCTAGCATTTTCCAGAGAGAGTTTTGTAGGCTCCCCTGTGGTCTAAAAAATTCTCCTAGCATTTTCCAGAGAGCCATTGATGATGTCCTTAGGGATGAAATTGGGAAAACGTGTCATGTTTACATAGACGATGTTATCATTTTCTCCAAAACTGCCGAACAACACAGTAAGGACATTGATCAAATCCTGACAAAACTTTTCGATGCCAATATGCGCGTTTCCCCTGAGAAATCCAAGTTCTTTCAGGAAAGTGTTGAATTTCTAGGCTTTACCGTATCAAAAGAGGGAATCAAAACATGCCTCGACAAAGTCAAAGACATTTTAAAATTTTCGATTCCAAAATCGTTACGAGCTTTGCGTTCATTCCTAGGATAAGCAGGATATTATCGACGGTTTATAAAGGACTATGCCTAGATTGCAAAACCTCTAACGAAGTACCTAAGGGGGGGGAAATGGAAATATAGGCGCTAATCATTCAAAGAAAATTCAAATTACTGTTGATGAAGAAGCACTTAGCGCATTTAATGAGATTAAAAAATCCTTGCATCAGAAGACGTATTGCTTCTTTATCCTGACTACAAACAAACATTTGATCTGACTACAGATGCCTCTTCTTATGCCATAGGCGCCGTTCTGTCACAGAATGGAAGACCTATCACGATGATTTCCAGGACCCTCTCCTCAACCGAAGAAAACTACGCTACCAACGAGAGAGAACTGCTGGCAATAGTATGGGCTCTATAAAAGCTTCGCAACTACCATCAACCACTCAAATTCGCTTTACAAGCCTGCTAAGGAAAATTTCGTCCCGGACGCCCTCTCCCGACAACATATAAATGCATTAGACCATGACATGGACTCGGCAAGCATGGCTGCGAATAGCGAAGAGTCGCTGTCTCAAGAAATTCGCACTGTAAAGAACCCTATAAATTGTTTTCGGAATCAAATAGTCCTTGAAGAAGGAAATCACAATAGACAAGTTCTCAAAGTTTGCAATAGTATTTCCAATCAAATCTAGAGGCATAGTTGATGTTAAAGAATCCATATACGAACTTCTCAATTTTTACAGAAATACTAAGGTGTTGGTCTGTGACAATGAGAGATCGTTGGATTCGGAAACCATTAAATCAATACTTAAAAATCACTTTGGCGTCGAAATCTACACCACCCCACCCGCCTATAGTACGACTAGCGGACAAGTGGAAAGATTGTACAGTACCCTTACGGAAATTGCCCGCTGTCAGAAGCTTGAGACTGGTATATCTGACACAATTGAGCTAATTTTGCTAGCCACAGCTAAGTACAACCGCACAAATCATTCAGTAACGAATAAAAAGCCAATAGACGTAATACATTCAACACCGGACGAATTAATAAGGGAAATAAAAACTAGACTTACACGTATTCAGCAGAAAGATTTACAAAGACATAATGAAAACAAACAAACACAACAGCATAATCCAGGGGATAAAGTTTATATGAAGACTAATAAAAGAATAGGAAACAATTTTTCAAAATTTTACACCGAAAAAGTAATCCAAAAGGATCTTGGTACATTTGTTATAATTGATGAACGAAAAGTGCACAAAAATAATTTAGGACACTGACCGCTCTCTCCTTTGTCGCCCTTAGGATCATTTAAGCTTTCGAGCCAACGCAGGAATACTCGATTATACCAACTCTTACTACATCTCAATTACATCCGGAGCTGTAGCTGTTTATGAGCAGCATGGCTTTTTACTTCAGCAAACTAATTTTTCAGCATTCGAAGCAATAGCTGAGGAGACAGACAAACTACTGATCCAATTCCCACAATCACATATTAAACGACTACTGGAGAATGACGCTAATGAAATATTAAAACTATTGGACGCGATAAGAATACACCATCGGTACGCTAGAAGTATTAACATTTTGGGGACTGCCTTGAAATATATAACAGGGAGAGAACCAATGCCCTATTAGACACAAACGAACAACAAATAGCGGTAAATTCAGCTACACAAAAGAAAATAGACGAATTGACAGTGACAGTAAATAAATTATTACAAAATGCAAAAAAACACTCAAATAGATACGGGATATCTCTTTTCTCTAGCCTCCACCAGAAATAGAGCAGTTATAATAGAATTGGAAACCATTTTAACGTCAGTCACCCTGGGCAGGTTAAATATTGTCAACCCTATCCTGCTAAATGGTATGGAGATCAATGGTTTGTTAGCTGCTGAACACTCTGCAAATATTAGCATAAGTGATTTATTGTCCATTTCTAAAATTAAGATATTTCAAGATACGAATTGCATTTACTTTGTTATTAAATTTCCAAAAATATACAGATTTTGTAATAATGTAAAGTTGCTCCCAGTGATCCATGACCGAAAAATTATCGCTCTAGAAACAGACATTATTGCTGAATGTAATGGTAAATACATTCCACTCTGAAACTGCAAGGAGGCTGTAGCGGCAAACTATTGTCAGCCTCTGAAGGAAAGCCCCTGTACGCTACAACTACTTAACCAACACTCTGCAAAATGTAAGTCAAAATCTGCCGATAATGTTCCCGCTATTGAGGAAGTTGATAATGGCATACTGGTAATCAATGATCTATACAAACCCAGAACTTGACGAAACTAACGAAGGGAACTTTCCTTGTAACATTTTATAGAGAGATTACGGTAAACACTACGACTTACGTCAACTGGGCTAAAATTATTCGATCGCATCCGGAAGCTGCACCGGTAAACACGTATCCGGTCAACATTCCACTTCCACCGATATTGCTGACGGTGCGTCGGCAAGCTTGAGTGTGGAAATAGCGTAGCAACAACTCTCCCACCTGCGTCGACCAGGTAGCGCGTGACAACAACAACA
>NW_023476724.1:0-2955 GCF_013731165.1 Rhagoletis pomonella
AAGCGAATTCTGGGTTTGAAGCAAATCGAACTATAAATGCGGTTTTTAGTATAGATCGACCCTTGCGCCACCTATCGGAAAAGTTCAAAGTTTGTGCACTCCTCTTCCGAAGCACCTTTCCAACAAAGCAACAATCGTTCGAGTCGGTTAAGAAACATAGGAGAAAATTGTTCCCAATTAATTAATGCTTGCCTATTTATATATAGACTAGCAAATGCCCGCTTGCTTCGCGGCGCCTAATAAGATATTTTGTGTTGGCCAATTCAAAAATAGCGTTTAAAAGCAAAAACAGTCTGTAAAGTAAACATTTTTAGTTTAAATTGAAGCGACTAAAAAACGGAATCCTCCTCACACTTATGCCAAGAATAGTAGCGCTGTGATACCATATGGAATAATAATCCCTTTCGATGTAATGGTCTTATTTCCACCTGTGATATCTTTTCCATGCGTGCGTAATATTCTTCTGTGATCCTGCAACTTCAGCATTGGTCAGGTGTACAATGTAAGCCAATAAAAGTCCTTATACCGACACTTAAGAGCACAGATGAGCGTTTTCAATTATCGCAGGGCCAAGAATCCTCGCTGCCACACAGCATGAAAAGTTTTCGCGTACACTGGCTAAATGAGTCGTGTGATCTCATGAATATCGTTCAAATGAAGCCATTGATATACCTATCGTGTTCCTTCTTGGGTAGATGTGGTCAAATCTTTCCTTGTCAATTCTCTACTTTTACAATTCGTCTTAATATTTATGAAATGGTTTCTTCGAGTCTTACTACTGAAATAAAGGCCACCTAGAGCAACTTCGTCAATCGGAGGTAGATGCAAGATCACGCTTACACAGTCTTACGGTCTTTGTATGCATACTTAAATGCATCCTTGATTAAGCCATCTGAAAAGTTAATTCGTCTAAGATAAATATAGCGCCAAAGCAGAACAACCCCCTCGGGGGTGCAGCGTCATCTATTGGGTCCCTTTATCCCGAATTATTAATTCCAGTCAGATTTTATAAAAAATACGGATTTTCTAAATACCTAAACTCCAGCGGTCAATTTTTAGAAAAGGAATTTTTTATCATACATTAATAAATACGACTTTTATAAGTAACTCTACTCCAGCGCCACGAGCCTGTTTTCTAGTAGCCTATAACAGGACCATATATGCAAGGTATAACCTTCAACAATTTGACTGGGCTCTATTGACTGGTTTTTGAGTTTAGTCCGAAAAGCGGAAAGGGCTATCATTTTATGTATGTAATCTTCCTTATCCTGAGTTTCGCCGGAAAAAAATTCACGCGAAAATTTTGATTCCCCCCATAGTAAGTACATGGAAAGCAAAGCGAAAAGTGAACCGGTTCAGGGAATATGAAACTCATGATAAGGCTGAATATCTTTCGAATGAAAAAAATCATCATGAAAGTAATAAACGTTTTGAATGTGTATTAACAGAATAGGTTCAAAAATACGACTTTTATAAATAACTCGACTCCCGCGCCACCTAGCCGGTCTACTTTTGGTAAACGTGTTTGCCATCATGCTGGTAGCTTACATTTAGAATTTAAAAGAGATCGGTTCATAAATACGATTTTTATAAATAACTCGACTCCAGCGTCACCTACTGAGTCTTATGGTAGCCTATAATAGGACCATATATAGAAGGTCTTCTTCTTCTTATTTTTTGGCGCTGTAACCGCCTAAGCGATTTTGGCCGAGTTCAGCAAAGCACGCCAGTCGTTTCTCCTCTGTGCCAACTGACGCCAATTGGAAACGCCAAGTGAAGCCAAGCGGGCTCCGAGTTGAATACTTTCAGAGCTGGAGCGTCGGTGTCCATTCGAACGACATGGCCAAGCCAGCGGAGCCGCTGTATTTTAATTCGCTGCACTATGACCATGTCATTGTAAAGCTCATACAGCTCATCGTTCCATCGTCTGCGGTACTCGCCGTCGCCAACGCGTAAAGGCCCGTAAATCTTCCGCAAAATCTTTCTCTCAAACACTCCAAGAGCCGCCTCATCGGATGTTGTCATTGTCCATGCTTCTGCGCCATATACCAGCACGGGCATGATGAGCGACTTATAGAGCGGGGTTTTCGTACGTCGAGAGAGGACTTTACTCCTGAATTGCCTACTCAGTCCAAAGTAACACTTGTTGGCAAGACTGATTCTGCGTTGGATTCCAATGCTGACATTATTATCGGTATTAATGCTGGTTCCCAAGTAAACGAAATTCTCTACTTTCTCGAAATTGTAACTGTCAACAGTGACGTGGGTGCCAAGGCGCGAATGTGCTGACTGACTGTTTGTTTGATGACAGGAGATACTTCATATTGTCCTCGTTTACCACCAGACCCTTTCGCTTTGCTTCCCTATCCAACTTGGAAAAGGCAGAACAGACTTCGCGGTTTTTGTTACCGATGATGTCGATGTCATCGGCATAAACCAGCAATTGCACGCTCTTGTAGTAAATTGTTCCTGAGCGGTTCAGTTCTGCAGCTCTTATTATCTTCACCAACATCAGATTAAAGAAGTCACATGAAAGGGAGTCGCCCTGTCTGAAACCCCGTTTTGTGGCGAACGGCTCGGAGAGGTCTTTCCCAATTCTGACGGAGCTGGTGGTATTGCTCAACGTCATTTTACACAGCCGTATGAGTTTTGAGGGGATGCCAAATTCAGACATAGCGGCGTATAGGCAACTCCTTTTAGTGCTGTCAAAAGCGGCTTTAAAGTCGACAAATAGGTAAAGGCAAGGTATAACCTCTGAAAATTTAACTGAAATCTATGCAGTAGTTTTTGAGTTAACTCCGAACAACGAAAACGGCTATTATTTTATATATATAGAAGATATATAGATATATATAGAAGATATATGGGAACATATTGCATGGAACTGAATTTTCCATAACTCGACTTTGGAGCCAGCTACCGGGCTCATTTTTGGCAGGTGCATTTATTCTTATG
>NW_023476725.1:0-2955 GCF_013731165.1 Rhagoletis pomonella
CTCGAACATTCTGCCTATTTCTCGTAGTTCGCTTCGCGTTGCCGCAGTATTCGCCACACTGCCCTCCACCTAAGTCTGATCGTCCCGATCAGACACACTTGCTGTTCCAAACGTTGCTAGTCTTTCATCTTGGTTCTCGGTCTCCCCATTGTCTGTATTCGATGCACTGCGTCCTTCAGCCGTTTGTCAATCCTATACAGACCTTTCCAGTTACGATGTTGTTCGGAGGTGAAGCCTTTCTTCGGGTGCGGCATGTGCAACAACACCGAATCACCGTTCTGTAGCTCCTCTCGGCTCGATGCGTTACTGGACATTGCTTCCAGCTTATCTCCGGTGGTGCACCATCTCACATGGTCGTGCTTCTGCCGGCCACTGGTGGTGACCAGACCATGTCTCTTCTCATGGGCACCCTTTTCGCCAGATCTGTGGCGCATCCTCTGTCCATGACACCCAGGCTCCTGCCTTCGTACTGCACTGCCTTTAGCACATCTTGCTATATCCGGTTCCTCACGCTGAAACTTTCCCAGTGTTTCCGCATCTCGCTCTTTCGCCGGCGTCAACCTCATTGACCGGACATGTATAACCTCATCCTTGGCTTCCGACTTAACTGCTCGCCTTTGCCGGCCACCTTTTCCGGGACACTTCAAAACGCGGCTACTGTTTCCACAGCCGCTTCCATTTCCGGCCACCGGCGTATCACCATTGCAACGTGGTTCAGTGGCCTTCCTCCTGCCGGATACACTGCCTGGCTCGCCATGACCACTACCTTGTTGCGACATTTTCTTCACTGAGCTAGCGGAACCGTCACGCTTTTCCTGTATCGGTGAACCGCTTCCTTCTCCTGACGAAACCACTCCGTCTCCATCACTGCCAACCGCCGCCGAACTAACCGCTTCCATTTCTGGTGGAATCTTCGACACTTCCTCTAAGACTAACCGTCTGCTGCAGTACTGGCTGTCGTAACCAACCCTAAGTGGCACTTTCCTGTCGCCATAGGTTAGGATCATTCCCTGGAGGTCAATCTTCATGCCTTGCCCAAGTAGGAAATCCACGCCGATGATGACTTCATCCACAATGTCTGCGACAATAAACTTCGTGTACGAGGCCAACCCGTCGATAATTACCTCGCATAGTACTTCTCCTAACACTTGGCTTCGCTCACCAGTTGCAGTCTGCAGCTTTGCTCCAGGTAGTGGCTTCACATAAAAAGTAGTCACATCATGTCGAATAATGGAATGTGACGCTCCAGTATCCACTGTCAGCACTCGCTCCTGCCCATTCACACATCCACCAATAGTAAGGTTGCTCGCATTCCGGCCAATTTGTGAGACGGAGATTATGGGCCCTTCAACTTCTGGAGCCAGCACGCGGCCCTTCCTGCTGGCACGTTTTAGTTTAACGACTGATTTGAGTTGGATTCGTCTACCTCAGCCCTGCGTTTGCGTCCTGCTGAATGGTTGAGCCCACTGGAACTAGCGCTGCAATCGCGGGCTAAGTGGCCTGGTTTTCCGCAACTAAAGCATTTCCTAGCACCATCCTTTCTCTCGGTTGCACCAGGAGTATTCTTCTCTGCCATCGACTTGAGTGTTTTCAGGATCTCGTACATCACGTCAGGTGTCTCCACCTCTACTCGATGGGCTTTGTAGGCTGGTCTACTTAGGAGCGCCGCCTTTTCACGTGTCTGAGCATACGAGACCGTTTCAGCAAATGTTGGCTTAGGATTTGCATACGTCTCGCGCTTGGTATACACGTCCCGCATTCCGTTGATGAACCTCTGGATTTTTACTCTTTCGAGGTGCTCACCAGATGCATCTAAAATTGCAAAATGAGCCAACCTTTCAACCTCGGAGGCGAATTCCTGTAGAGTCTCGTTGGATTTCTGGCAGCGATTCTCCAGTTCCATCTGGTAAATCTGTCTCCGGTGCTCGCTACCATAACGTCTTTCCACTGCACCCATTAACGCATCGTAACTGTTCCTTTCACAGTCGGGAATAGACTGCAAGATTTCTGCCGCAGGTCCTTTCAATGCAACGAATAGTGCAGCGGATTTATCCTCCATGCTCCAATGATTTGCTGCAGCCGTTTTTTCGAACTGGAGCTTAAAGACCTGGAAAGGAATCGTGCCGTCAAAGGATGGGGTTTTTACCTTGGGTGCGCTCGTCGAAGTAGCTGGACGATTCCACTCGGAGGCGACCTTCCAACTCTTCTACCTTAGCCTCGACTTTCTCCTGAATTAGCTCTTCGATTTTATCTTGTCGTTCCTCGATTTTATCCTGTCTCTCTCTGAGTTCCGCGTTATCTTTAAATAAATTCTCTTGTAGCTGAGTAATCTTTTCATCTAGCTGCGATGACATGTACGTTTTCTGTGCTTCCAGCTGCGAGGACATGCGTGTTTCCTGCACTTGCAGCTGGGATGAAATCTGTGATGACAGCTGTGATGACATCTGTGACATGGCAGCGAATAACGTGTTCATGTCCATAGCTGTTGATGAACTTGGAGACTTTTGCTGTTCTTCAACCTTCCCGGATGTCTGCTGCACATCCTTCGACGAACAAGCAGCCTCATCCTTCTGTTCGTCCTTTGCGGATGCATCGTCGGATTTACCCTGGAAGTCGTATTTGTCCACGTCGATGCCTTCAGCTTCCATAGCCTCCCGCAAACGGGATAATAATTCCACTTTTCTACCGGAGGTGGCCAAATTACGCTTTTCCAACTCCTGTTTCAGTTCCTCAATCTTTAAGTCCTGAATTTTCGCCATTTTCAGTAGTTTATCCTTCGGGATTTATTTAACAATCCCACTTCTGACACCAATTGTTACGATTATCCTTGAACCCTCGTCCGGATTTCCCAAATCGTCCGGTTCGTATCGCTGGATTGTTAAATAAAGGCTAACGATGACCAAATGGTAGTACAATTAACTTTATTGTACAACAAACAATTTTACAATACTTGCT
>NW_023476726.1:0-2955 GCF_013731165.1 Rhagoletis pomonella
ATTCGTGTCCCATCTTTTTTTTTCGAATACCAAAACATCTTAATTCATCTTTGAATGAGGTTCGTTTCTCCTACCTTTCTCTTCCATCCTTTGAATAAGTTTATTAGCAAATAAATGAAAAGGGTGAGGACACCTCTTAAGTCTAAATCGGAATAGTTTAGGTTCAGTTATTCCAGTTTTTCTTATACCAATCTTTGAAAAATGTTAAAAACAGCATCATCATTACGATTCCGTTAATTTAAAAAAAAAAAATTTTTTTAATATTTTTATGCAAGCATTTTAAGCTTAAACCGATTTGTCATTTGAGGGGATTTTTTTCAAAAAAGATCCTTAAGAAACTATTTTTATTCATAAAAAAACCATTTTTGGAGGTACAGTAGACGCTCACAAATTAGAACCACTTTGTTTTTAGGGTGATTCTAATTTCTGAAAAATTCTAATTCCTGTACGTTTTTTTATTTCAATAAAACCTTAAAATTTAAGTCAATTTGCATTGAAAAACTACAATGAAATTTTGTCTTACTAAATTTTATTCAAAAAAACGAGAAAACATAAGGTAACAATCCAATATACATATATGTATTTATGCGCTAAGTCAAAAAAAGGTCCAAAAAACAAAAACTCCAATTACAGTAAATATATTTTTTTTTATCAAAAATACATAAGAGATCGATAAATATACATTAAAACAGCCAAAAATTAATCAAAAACTTCGTAACTAATTTGCAGGCATGTAGTCTGTTATTGCTGTTTGCTTCTTCCTTTTATTTGTTTCTGCAATAACAATCTCATTGCGAAGAGCTAGCAGATTGCTTGTGTGCTTTGCGGAAAACGATTCACTATAAGTACACCATTTTATTAAATTATTGACGCTTTCAATGGCTGCAGAAGTAGAGACAACTGGTAAGACCTCCCGGTCATCAAATTCGCTGCTACCTGAAGACTCATCATCGCTATTGAGATCATGTGCAGGGTCGTCATCAAGCACATCATTGTTCCATATTTCAATTTCTGGTATGCTAATGTTATTAGTTGGCTCTATTTCTGTTAAAAGTGCTTGAGCTGCCTGAAGAGCTCCATTGCAGTCTTGATCTTTTTGCAGTAGCTGTGCTAGTGGCACATCATCGTCATCACTTTCATACTGATCAGAGTCCCAGTTGTTCAACTTTGACCAGGACTTTTTTATTACTCTTTCTGGAACATCATACCAAGCTTGCTTTAATAGCATGATTGCATTTCGAATTGAAAAGGATTTCAAGCGAACCTTGAGGTCACCTCCTTCAGCAATTAATTGAGAAAGAAGCATACTTCTGTAGTTTAGCTTGGTTAACTTAATAGGATTCTGATCCATTGGTTGTAAAGTTGCTGTTACATTTGGTGGAAAGAAAAATGCAATTATATTTCCATCGTCGCTTTGAAGTTTCTCAATTGGTGCATGAGCAGAGCAGTTGTCAATTAGCAAAATTGCCTTCGGAGGCAAATTATTTTCCTGAGAGAAACGAATCACCTGTGAATTGAAAATATTTTGGAATTACTGAACCTAAAAACAAAGTGTTTTCTTACCTCATGAATAAATATCTTGTGAAACCAATCATGAAAAATCCGAGATGTCATCCAAGCATTTTTTTGCTTTTCCAATTACTAATGGCATTAATTTATGTGATCCATCAGCATTTACACCAAGTAACACTGAAATTCGTTCCTTCTGGATTTTATACCCGGGGGCGGTTTTCTCGAAAAGAGAGACGTATGTTTTGTCAGGTAAATAACGGTAAAATAATCCGGTTTCATCTACATTATATATTTGTGACTCCATTAGCCCCATCTCATCGACTTTTGCACGAAATCTGTGAATAAACGGGGTGACTGAAGCAACATCACTAGAGAGAATCTCGCCACAAATTTTTAAAAAACGTATTCCGTGTCGTTTTTTAAATTTGCTAAACCATCCATCACTTGCGCTAAATGTACTTTCATCTTTATCGGGATATTCCACTTTGAATATTTGTTTGGCTTTCTCCTTTAGTATTGGCCCAGTTAATGTACACTTTTTTTCGCGTTGATTTAAAAACCACTTATAAAGACTTGCTTCCATTTTTGGATATTCAGCGATACGCAATGATTTTTTGTTAGCCTTATGATAGGTATTAGAAACAGCGCTTAAAATTGATGATTTCATAGATTTGATATAGGTGATTGCAGATGGCGCCACATCAAATTCTAGGGCTAACTGCTTCCCTTGAATACCTTGGTCAAGCTTTTCCAAGATCTGCACTTTGGTTTCCAAAGACAAAGTATTTTTTTTACGTTTATTTGGCATTTCAACGAACGACTTTTACTTTTAAGCAAACAATGCCGAAACACGTGCACGCGAATCGAATTTCAAACAAAAACTAACAAAAACTGTACAGATAGCGACGAAAATCCAACGACTACCGAGCGTAACATGAATAAATTGGGGATTCCCCTTTTTATATCTATTTTGCAACAAAAAAACAAAAAATCGAAAATTCTAATTTCAGAGCGTGTAATGTATTCAAAACGTTGATTCTAATTTCTGGAAATTCTAATTACTAAGAGTTCTAATTTGTGAGCGTATACTGTATTTTCAAATCGGTCCACCTCACTTAAATCTTAATATTTTTCCGAAATATTTTGGTGGACGTCTTAAAATATAGTAGATTTTATAATTCCAATGGAAAAATAGTATCGATTTTTTTTTTTGTATGGGGAGTGATGCAGTCTAATGTACATATTTCCATACCAAGCTTGAGTACTTTACTCCAAACATTTGAAGAGATATGCAACTTTCAGTCAGTATGGGAGGTGCTACGCCTGAGTATGAATATGATTTCACACAGTGTTGGCAAAATGTTAATCTGATTATCGACTAAAATGTTAATCGTGTTTGACTAATAGAATTAATTAGTCGTAATCAACTGTACGATTAATGAT
>NW_023476727.1:0-2954 GCF_013731165.1 Rhagoletis pomonella
TGTACCGTGGGTCCAGTTCAGAATAGTTTTATTTCCAGCTAGAAAATGGCCCTCTTAGTTCTTTACAGGTTTTACTGTCGTTATATTTCCGTCACTTCCGGTTTCTGTATTTTTTTTTTATTCCGTGACCCATAGTCACCCTGTGTTGCACATTTAACACCGCTGCATCAAGGTTCCTTTCAGACATCTCCGTGATCATATGATTCTGTATATCAAACTATCGATAAAACGATGATATTCTCTTTTGACTGAGGAGCTATTTCCGCAAATATCATGCTGTCTTTTCTTTTGGAACCTTGGAGCTGACAACACGCGGAGATCTAATTTATTTTAAAAATAATAAAAAAAAATTTGAATTGTTTTATCCCGTAAAGTGCCGATGTGAGGAACCATAGCAGCGAGTTGAGGAAAACATTTTTTTAAATCATCGTATTTGGTAAGAACCTTAATTTAATGCTCTATGTGCAAAAATAAAAAGAATATCAAGAGAGACAAAATTGTAAGCGTGCTCGATTTTCTTTAGGATTGTGAATTGTGATAAAAAAGGAATTTGGATTTTGTATCCTGAGTCAGCCTTACTTACCGCCGGATTCTTACAGCCAACCTATAGACGTGGCGAATGGGATACATAACCCCGGTAGCTAACAAACATCTGCCGAACCACTCAGGATCCTAGTTTGTATCTACGTTTAATTTGTACAGGCACACTTACATACATATGTACGAAACCATTGTTTAAGCTAAAACCATATGTATATCCATTTGATATTGGCTTAATGAATACATAAAAGCCAGAGTTTAAACGGAAACGTAATCTGCTCCGTAGCGAAATACAATTGATTGCCAGCTCGATAGCTTGGTATTCCAGTTTTTTTGGCTTTCGCGTTATAGCTACTTACATATATTCGATTCTCCAGCCATCGTGGCTTACCTTGATAAAGTACAAAAACAAAAGAAAAGAAACCAAAAGTATGAAGCTACAATGAAAATAGTTTAAACGAATTAAAATACGAATATTTTCACACTTACTTACCTGATAGACACTTAACTCTACGAGTAAATTTACCTTAAGTCCTCCTTAGAAAATTAGCATATGTAGATGAAAAGTTCTTACTTAAATTTTATCACATGTTCTTAGCAGCATAAATTCAACTTACCTTTTTTTCTACTTACGTTTTTTTTGTATTCTTGAAAGGTGTACACACTTATGTATGTGTATATAACACTAGGTTAATCATTTAATTTGATCAGAATTAAGAGCACCACGTGGTGAATCCACTTGGTTACCTAACCTATCTCGACAATAGGATCACCTCTTCTATTTACATATATATATATGCATGCTCACATGCTCTCTTTCCATCACCTGAAATACATAATTTCCAATAATGAATTTTAAGAGATTGCAATTCGCCAAATGTTTAGATTTTTTCTTCTCTTACTACTTTTGATTATTTTTTGGAGTAAGCACATATTCTAACTCCCATTTATTGGGTTACTTTCGCTCTCGATACAACTACAGTATCCGACCAAATAATGGAACAAGTTTTTTTTTGTCAAGATATTTGAGGCTCAAATTTTTATGATTTTTTTTTTGTTGAAGTTGTATTTTTTTTAATTACCGTAATTAAGTATCTACCTACATATTCATGTAAATGTGCAATGAAATTAAAGTTATAAAACAAGGGGAAAACGAGATTTCAGCAGCAGCAACAACAAAGCAAGGAGGCCTCTTCGCTTCGTGGGACTGCAATCAAAGTGAGTGAATTTTGGATATTATTTTATTCTATATTCGTAGGTTTAATTATTCCTATATGTATGTACATCTGCACATAGGTATGTGGGCTTGTAAGGAGTTCTAATTTCTGTTTGTAATCTACCCACACTATATTATGTACATGCATATAAGAATAAATATACTAGAAAGGGTTTAATAGACTTCATTTGCGAAGTATATACATATGTATGTACGTATGTATGCAAATTGTATAGAGTGCCTAAAGTTAGTTTATTTCTCATTCACAACTATGCGTACATATGTATGTACATAAATACGGATATTAGAGAATTTTTTTTTGCACTTAGATTTTTTTTTATTGTTTGCGAAATTTCTTATAAGCACATAGTATGTACGTTTACCTTCATGAGGCCTGGTGCATTATCTCTTATGTTCTCTGAGAACTCCAACAAATATACATACGTATACATATATATATTCACAAACCAGTTTTCTTGCAATTTTCTTTGACACATATTTGATTTTTATATACAACCTTGAGAGCATAGAAATATATGAGAGTAAATGTGGGTCAATGACCACATAGATACCTTTTGTTGAGGTAGGTCAGGATTTTAGTTTAAGATTACACCTAAGAAAAATATTAGTCGTAATGTTAATGAACTTGAATTGTTAGTTATGTTGATATGATACACATAAGGAAGTATTTGAATTGGAAATATATAGTTTATCTTACTTGCTACCTTTTAACTACTTATTTAAGGACTTACATAGGAAATGAGTTGAATTTTATAATAAAAATTTTATAATGAATTGCTAAATTGTAAGCTTTTGGTCTGAATTCGAAGGAACTGTAGGTGGTAATACGGGGCTTTATTAACACCAACAAAGCCATGGTAGGGTGGGTGCAGAGCAGCCGCAAACGTTTCACCAGGCGCTGCCAAAGGTGTAGGGGTTTGGGTAGCTGGAAGTAGGCCCAAGTTTGGTTTGAGGTATTTATTTAGCCCCAAGTGTGCAAACAAAAATTATATCTTTGTTAGGGTTGTAGGCTGGGGAGAATGATGGTTGGTCAGCAGTTAAGTATTGACCCCCCCCCCAGGCTGAAGCTCCGGGAACCAGCCAGTGCACACGCCTTAGCTGTTGACGTCATCGCCAGCTCTTCTCGCCGATGCTTTTATTGGATATGTACAGCTCAGCCTTCCGTCCCATAACAGAT
>NW_023476728.1:0-2954 GCF_013731165.1 Rhagoletis pomonella
TCTTTAGGTAGCGATATATACATACATATGCAAAGGGGTATATTCGTACTTTTGGGTATGTAGTTAAAGTTGCACGGCTATACTCAACGGCTGCGACCAACCCATGCGCCAGATGGGGTAAGCAATCCGCAGAGGAGCCTTGGGTCACAGCAGAAACAGAGGGAGCTTCGGTGGGGCAACTTCGACTTATAAGGTTTAGGAGCTCATGGAAGTCTGCAGCGTTTGCTCGGACGTCTGTCTTTGAGCAAGCGACTCGCTATATATGAAATTGTTTCGCTGGTTGAAAACCCGTAAAATCTCGCAATAGGTTGTGCGCTGGGTTTGGGACTCTCCACGTAAAAAAACAAAATTCCAAGCAAAAATACAGCAATGCCTAGGATGATATCATCTTCTTTTGACGAGAACCACGGCAAACCTTTAAAGGAATACGATTTGAGCGCTACTCCAACTGGCTTGGTTCAAAAGGGGAGGGGTTTACGGGGCATGCGATGAGATGTTGGAGTCATGAGGTGACTCTCCACATGCCCTGAACTACATCTGCACTTAACCTACGCAGGTGGGACTTTAGCCTGCTGCAGTATCCAGAGGGAAGTTGGGTTAGGGTAGTGGGAGCCTCCCGAGGCAGACGTGGCTGAGTGACGTTAGGTGGCTCTGTTCACATGACGACATTCTCAGTCAAGAGTCGGTGTAGTTCGAGACCGACTCCCTGTAGGGTTCAAAGGTGGTTTTATGAACCTCTGACGTGCCTAGACGTGGGTCCTTCAGAAAGTAGGTGTCTGTTCGGGTGCCCACGTCTGTGGAACGCTACAAAATATTACTTACAGAGTCCCTTGATGGGGCTTTTGAACCACTTCGTGCAGGTGATGCCGTGGCGACATCGGAAGGCATCCGATAGCTGTACGGAGCGCCGTGTTTTGGCAAGTCTGTAGCTTGGTCCAATTGTATTTTGCCAGCACCGTTCCTTTATTTTTTCCCCAGGTGCTGCCGCTAACGACTTGATGACCTTGTTGCAGCCCTTCACTCTATTGACAATTGCGGTTGAAAGCGCGGAGAAGCAGAGCAGACTATAGACGGTAACTCCGAATATTTTATGGTTATTCACCGTCGGCATTGATAGCCATTGACGTGAATTCCCTGCTGTAGTCTGACCTCCTTCGCCAAAAAATTTTTTGGAAGAAACGAGAATATTCGGAGAGATAAGAGTCAGCATAAGAGAAAACAGAGACTTTCTTTGGTCGCTTAGAGATCTTTGAAATAAAGTAATTACACAGAAGCAGGGAAAGAACACCAGACTCTGGAACTCCTTTTTAATTTTTATTGGTTTAAATATGACCGTTGGAGTTCCTTTGGGAGAGAGAGAAATCCTTAATGTATTTTAGTAGCGTGGAGCGGCTGACGGTGTCAAACGCCTGTGACAGATCCAACGCTAGTAGGAGTTCTCTCTCACAGGAACGGTTTCGGTTTAGGCCACAAGTTATCATAGTGTTTATGTTGCTAAGTGCTGTTGTTGTGCTGTGCACTTTACGGAATCCATGCTGATGCCTCGCTAGGGTCAGGTTGTTCGTGTAGTGTGGGAGTAGCATGGCCTCAACTGTCTTCGCTACCGTGCTCGTAACGATGAGAGTGGCCGCGGACAGGTTTAGCACCTTGGTGAAGTAATCTATTACCGCATCACCCAATTTTTTCAGCATCAGCATGCATATGCCGTCGGGTCCAATGAACTTGGAGGCTTTCGCCTTCCCGATAGCTGAACCTCACCGCTGATGAAAGCAATAGAAGCACTGGGGTTCGACGTCCACCGGAGAATACAGTGTGAACTGTCGACTAAAACAGTTCCGGCATCGCTACGGGTCCGAGGAAGCGCGGTCAGCAAAACAGAGTTTAACTATATGTATCATTGCGCTTCGTCGGGTTAGACAGTGACCTCACAGTTCACCAAAGCCTGCCTACACTAGAGGTGAAGTTGCAAAAATTCAGATGCTTCTCTCTTTTCTTCCGGTTGTGAACATTTAGTACTTGCCGAATCTCCGCGTTGAGATCCCTTATGCGGGAATTCCCGGCATCGGCCTGGCGAAGGTTCTGACGCTCATAAGCTAGGACAACTGCTTCAGCAGAAAGTTCTGCCAGGTTTCCGGGAAAGTGCTTCAGTAACTTTCTCGAAGCCGTTCCCATCAGCCGTGCTTAAGTTGACGTAGGTTTGGCAGAAGCAAAGTCGGCAGGTGTATCGTTCGAACTGATTATGGGCCTACTGCTATCTTCAGCATTGGCTGCCACGTTATGCCGTTATCAGACCAGCGTTTACTATTGCTATATCTGCCGAGCTGCTAAGCTGCCTATATTCCTGGTGGGGTCATTGTCGTTAATTTTGCAGAATATCGAATCGTCTGTCTGCTCAGCCAAGTGTATTCCCCTATGATCAGATCGTAGTGCCCGTTGAAGTCACCAACTACCATTCGGTTTCCACCGCTGAAGAGCGCACTTATATTATAGTGATATCCTGCCGGGCAGCTGGTGACAACTATTTAAACGTTAAATACTTCGAGCTCAACATCGCCTGCCCAGACAGAAATATGCTTACATTCTACGATGGTATCCCTGCAGTCGATGTCTTCTTCGATAAGATGATACTGTTGAGTTACTGTGCTGCTTCGTCCCTCGGTACGCAGCTATTAATATTCTATGCCGGCCCATGAAGACGGTTATCTTGTACTGAGGTAAGCAAAGACGCGAATTAGCTGTTTTTGTCGGGTGTCTTAAAAAATTACTTACACCGATTTAAAGGATATAACTTTCTCTAATTCAAAAATGTTAACTCAGATATAGGTATACGGGGCGTGTCATCTAACGTACAGACAAAAACCTGAAAACCAATATATCTAAAACCAATTCTGCTGGAGAATAGAACCATGGCGCGGATCTATAAATTGTAAATACCATACTTACGCCAAAAAATG
>NW_023476729.1:0-2954 GCF_013731165.1 Rhagoletis pomonella
TGGTTTTACTATGGACGGATGACAAATTTTCGGGTGAATTTTTTTTTCAGGCGAAACTCAGGATAAGGCAGATCTACCACGGGCGGAATACGAATTTTCGGGTGAAATTTTTTCGGGCTAAACTGAGGATAAGGCAGATTAATAACAATTATTAACCTTTCCATTTTTTATTTGTCTAAATCACCTAATTTACCCACCTAAATTATTTCTTAAAAACACGTGACATCCGCATTCGCATCCGCGGATGTCTAAAATTCCACATTTGCAACGTCCCTAATATGTATATGTGAACACATACATGTATGTATGTATGTTCTTGTTTGTGTTTTTTCTGCTTTTAATGTTCCTTTTTATATTTTGTATTTATTGCTGTAACAGACAAAAATAAATAACGCGCCCCTGTTGATGCTAATAAGTTTAGAGAAACGTAGGGCTATAATAGTGAATTAAACTTGCCTATCAGGGAAATTTATTAAACACATCCAAACCGATAGGAAATAACAACAAGAAAGCATACGATTTAATGTATTTAATATTATGTAAGGCATTTTTTTAAGAAAAAGGAATGTAGTAGAAAAGTTGGATTTAATAATTTTGTATTCATCATACTCCCTGTCACACCAATTAAAAAATGTTCAGAATTGTACGTTTTCAGGAGATACACAAATTCTTCTACTAGAAAAGATACATATGTATCTTTGTAATTAACAAAACTTAGGAGTTTAACAAAAATTACTTTTGACAACAAAATATCTCCGTTGTTGTGGATTTAAGCAGTTGTAACTTTTAACCGACATTACTTTTAATTTTCCCAAAACTTAATATTACAAAAGTTATTTATTAAATTTCTGGATCGTAAAAAATGTTACAAAGGATATCTTCTCTTTAATGTTTGCTTATTGCAGTCAGGATATACCTTCCTGTGGTCTTGTACGCAACGCAACAAATATTGTTTTTCTTGCTCCTCAACTGTGATCAATCCGCGAAAGTCCTGCATTAATTTTACCGCTCTTTCAGCTGTATAATTTCACTGATACGAAGTTCTCTAAGTCTTTTTCTGAAAAAAGTAATCAATGATTGAAAAAAGGAAATTGCCAGGAAATACCCAAGCTTCATTCTTAATTTAAACTTGCCATATATTGAACCACAAAGTTCTTCTTTTGTAGGCCTATACCGTTTGCTATGTGTTGAGTTCTTTTTGTTGTCGAAATTTTTCACAATATTTGCCTTGGTCTCCAAGTCCACTTCGTTATCGAATAGTGATAAGGCTGCTACTACATCTGCGAGGTACCACATGTGCTGCGTAAATTTCTGCAAAGCCACCTCCGATACAGTTTGATCTATTTTTTCATAAGCTTTGAGCGCCTTCAAAAAGCGTAGGTCTTGTAATGGTGCCTTAACAGCCAGGATACAAGAAAGCCATAGCCTCACGTAGATCAAAACAATAAACAAACAGAGGTCTAGCAATTCTGACTTCTCACTATGACTCAATGTTTTCTGTGAAATTTTCAGAGAGTAAATAGGACGGAAGGATTTTTCGCAAGGACATCGAAAAAAGTAATTAGTGGAAAGAGTGCAGAGGCTCTGTATGGGTGTATTACAAGGCTGCAAATCGATATATTTTCTAGTCGAATAATTTGTGTATGTCCTTAAAATTTGCGATTGTAGAACATTTTTTGATAGATGTGACAGGGCGTATGATGAACATTAAATTATTAAATTCAACTTTTATAACAAACTCTTTTCTTCTTTTAAGAAAAATGCTTTTCATAACATTCAATAAACAAAATAAAGTGTTTTAGTGTTTAACATGTCCTCTCGGGTAGATTAAGGAACAAATTAAAAAAATTGAAAAATATCCTTTAAAATTTGTATCCTTTAATATCCTTATATATATTCGTAGGATATTAATTAAACTAAGGCTCTTCAAAACTCATTAAAAATTAAAAATATTTGAAGGATAATATTTTTAAAGGACATTTTTGACATGTTCCAGAATGGTGATTGAAAACAAAAGTTATAATTGATCTTGCTTCGAATTCTGCTTTCATTTGATACCCATATCTCCACATTTTGTGTAAACTTTTGGAAATATATTATAATTTATGGTCCTTTGGAAAAAATCCTGACTACCAGCTAAAAAACCGAAAACGCAGATTTACTAAACATTATGTCCTTATACTGTAGGTAGTATAGGAATACCGTCTTATATAGAAGTAAAATGAGTAAATTAACAAAACACGCGAACTACAACAAGCTTATTCTGATAAATTTGACTGCAAGTCGACACGGGTTGCCGGGGTTAGAATTGCATAAAATTTTATTCGGATACTTTTTAAGATAAAACCAATGAACGCATACCCCCTGCGTCAAAAAAAGCAACGTTGGTTTTTTTGGGACAGTCTAATGTACATATATACATATCACACACCGTCTTCAAAAGAATCACAACTCGAAATTTGGCATTTTTAAGATTATGCGCTAAAAATGTACGCAGAGCTTTTATTTACCTTTCAGCAAAAGCTGGAGGAAGTTTTTGTTATAATTTGTTTAAAAAAACCTAACCTACCTTTGCCCATATGAGTATCATGTGCTAAGAAATAGTTTTTCGCATTTCCTGACAAACGTTTTATTTTGAGTTGTGACTATTTTGAAGACAGTATGCGATATGTATACACGCAACATACTTTTGTATCGATTCGAACAATTTGATACAATCAGCACTTGTACCTCACACGAATCATCGCAACAAAACCAGTGTTACCATAATTTTTTTTATTTTTTACCTAAATGACCAGGAAAGTTACCAAATTCAACAAAAAATTACAAAACTTATTTTATGTGAGAACTGTACATACATATGTCTGTACATATGTATATTCGAAGACACCAAGATTTTCAGGCAATCAGCGCTCTATTCAGCTATAATTTTTATATCTGCGTGAACGCTGAAA
>NW_023476730.1:0-2954 GCF_013731165.1 Rhagoletis pomonella
GTATGGGTTATAATCCCAAAGCGCGGCCAAAGGCCGCCTACGGTACAAAGAAAGGAGAATTCTACTTTGTTATGGTTATAATACCAAAGCGCGGCCGAAGACTGCTTATGCAGATGTAAGTTCTGCGCAAAAATACTTCCGCCCAGTATTGCCGTTTTGGTACATATGTATCCAATTGAATACGTTTTCGCCTTAAATTTTGAGGGATACTTCGTTTTTTCCTCAGTGTAAATTTGGATACCTTTTGTATTTGTAAGGTGAAGGATTTTGTTTTTTATTTATGTACGAGCTATTATAACTTTTACATCCCGAGCAATCCTTCCCTTAGCAGTCAAAGGAAATTGACAACCATGCCGATGACTAATTTTCAACTATAACTTGACTGCACTAAAAACAACTTATAACCTCTAAATTTTCAGTTATATGTCGTTAAGCGAGAATTCAAAGAAGCTGGAAATAGTCATCTTTCTTTAAGGCGGAATTTACAGACAAAAACAAGTTTTAGAGATTTTTTTTAATTTCATAGAAGCTCCCAATCCAACAGTTTGATTGAAAACTATTGTAACCATAATAGCAATAAATAACAATTTACTGAAATTAATGTAACATGTCAAAATTTGTTTATTTTGATAGACTAGGAAACATTTTTTTGCATATATTATTTGTGGGAATCTAATCGTTTATTACACATCGAACTTGTGGAAACTTTGGCCCGTAGTTGTAGTCAGTATTTTCCCATTCCTAGAAACAGATCTGGGAAACAAAGGCCTGTAGTTATACAGTATATTTTGCTTAGCTGCCCATCCTTCTTTGCACGAAAAACTTGTGCGCTTAACCGAAAAAAGCACTTAAGCGAATTTTCTTTACTACTTCAATGAGGAAGGTATCCGAATTCCTATGAAACCAAATAATGGAGGAGCCATATGGAAATTACCACATAGAAATTACTGCAAGCGAAATTTTTTTCCGAATGGTATCTAATTATCTATATAACTACATAAAATGATGGCCGTTTTCGTTGTTCTGCGAGATGAGCAAAATGAATAAAACCTTGTATCATTAGGGTACGTGTATAGCCAGTGCAGTTAAACGTAATAATTTCTTTGATAATTAATAATAGTTGCACAATTTTTTAGGGCAGGTATCGCTAATATGCAGGTATGTTGAATGCATCTATGGGAACAGTTTCCTTATAAGTGGTGAAAATAATGCCGCTGATGCGCATTTTGGGGTAGGTATCTTAAATGTGCACTTAAGCGTAAAGGCAGCAAAGCAAAATATACTGTAGTCAAAATTAAGTCGGCACTAAAGTTAGTTGCAGCTTTTTTGACAGATATCCCTTTGAAAATTATGTCAAAAAGCTGCAACTAACTTTAGAGTCGACTTAATTTTGACTATAACTACCTGCCTTTGTTTCCCAACTCCGTGCAAATGTATTTCTTAAATTGAGGTTTTAATTTTTTTTTTTTATTTTTAAACAGTGGAATGTTCGTCGTCTCGAAATCTATTAGTGTAATAAAACATGCAAACAAATTTTTTTTGGAACAAATCCGGTGGATTTTGCATGTTTTTTTCCGAAGGACACTGTTTTTGAACAATTTTTTTAAAGTCAAGGAGTAATTGTCGGTCAATGGCAGTCTTTTTCCTTGAAAGGGAATAAAATTACGTTCAAAACCATTTTGTTTTATATCAAATATTGGAAGGTTTCTTTTGGGTGATTTTGACCATGAGATGTATTACTGTTGATAATGGCGATATATGTAAAATATTATTTGTTTTCTTCTTAACATTGTTAATATCGGTTTTGGGACGAGCGGATTGCAAGAGTCCCTATTGTGGGCTTTTTATCGGGTGATTTTGTCCTCGGAATATTGTTGCGGGGGATTTTTTTCGGGGAGATTTCGGCCGGGGAATTTTGTCCGGGTGATTTAAGGCCGGTGGATTAAGTCCTAGAGTCCGGGATTTTCAGACTATTTCGGAAATTTTAGAGTATTTCGGGATTTTCGAGATTACTTTAAGATTTTCGGGACTAATTCGGGATTATCGAGACTTCTTCGGGATTATCGGAATCGTCGGGACTACTTCAGAATTTTGGGACTATTTCGGGATTTTCGAGATTACTTTGGGATTTTCGGGATCTTAGGGGCTAATTAGGGATTTTCGAGACTTTTTGGGATTTTTGAGACTTCTTCGAAAGAAGCCTCGGAAATCTCCGAATAAGTCCCGAAATATTCCCAAAAATCCCGATATAGCCCGAGAATCCCAAAGTAGTCCCGAAGATTCCGAAAATAGTCCCGAAAATCAATAAAAATATTGATAAAAAAAAATAATATAATAAATCGATAAAAAAATAATAAATAAGGAAAATGAATTAGCGACAAGAGTTTACGGGGTGTACATAGCTCAGTGGTTAACACTTCTGACTTTGCACATCGATAACGCAGGTTCGATCCCTGCTGAAGTCTAGAAAAAAAAGAAGTTTGGTGAGGAGATGTGGTGATCTCCGAAATCGTGGTACAAAGCTCAATAAAAATATTAAAAATAAAATGTTAATAAGCCACAATAACATTGACAAATACATAATTTAGGAAGAGCCTGCCTGAAACTATACAATAAAGCAAATAAGCAGATAGACGTATAGAATTGACAACAACAACCACGCTGTCAAGTTTAAATAGCGGCAAATCAGCTGCACTTGATAGTAGTTGGTTGAATAAGAAAAATTAATTAGCAACAAGAGTTTACGGGGTGTAGATAGCTCAGTGGTTAACGCTTCGGACTTTGCACATGGATTACGCAGGTTCGATCCCTGCTGAAGTACAGAAAAAAAGAAGTCTGATGAGGAGATGTGGTGATCTCCGAAATAGCTGCTATAACCAGGGTTCGGAAATATTCATATATGAACGTTCGCGAACATACATTTATGATTTTATACGCGAAGGTGAACGTATCAA
>NW_023476731.1:0-2954 GCF_013731165.1 Rhagoletis pomonella
TCTTATTCGCAGAAAAAAAGTTGAAATTTGTAGACCAGTGTTATTTAGTAATCAAGGCCATCAAATCCGCACCGTTCGTTCGATTTTCCAAACTGAGGCGTCAAGCTAAAAATCTTGGACTGGAGATGTGCAATAAGGTTTTACTTTTTTGAAATGAGTTGCCACCTTTTAAAAAATCATATTCAAATTATTTAAAAAAAATAAATCAATTTTTACAAACTAGATATCAATCAAAATGGTTTTGAAAAGCTTTGTTTCTTAGCTGAACTATAGGAGAGTAGCCACCTGTTAAAAAATTATATTAGGTAAGAAAAATATGTATCACCATATGGGTGACACACGAAAGGGGTTTCAGAAAGTAGTAGTTTGAAAATATTTTGAAGAGGGGTGCCACCTGTTTGAAATGTCAAATTTAGTTTCCTTTTTCACAAGTTATACGAAATATCAAAATATGGATGTCAAACGAAGGAGTCTGAAGAAATCTTTAGTTTGAACGCTAAGAATATTTTTGAGGTTTTGTAAGAGGGTTGCCACCTGTTTAAAAAGTTAATTTCAAATTATTTTATAAGTTAAATAAATAATAAAAATATGGATACCAATCGACGGGGGTTTGAAAATTTTTTATTTCTGAATTGTATTTAAATAGCGGGGTTGCCTCACGCTTGAAAATTAAAATCCCACTTAATTCATTAGTTAATTAAAAGATGTATCGCAGTGCCTGGCGAAGGAGAGTTAGCAATAATTAAGCTGAAAAGTACTTTTGAAGAGGGCTGTCACCTGTTTGAAAAGTCTAACCTAATTAACTAATACAACAAGTATATGAAATATAAAAACACCGCAGGTAAGCGAAAGAATGTTAAGAAATCTTTAGTTTGAATATTTGGTATGTTTGAAGAGGGCTGCCACGTTTTTAAAATGCTGCGTTAAAATTATTCAATAAGTTATATGAATTATTAGAAGATGGGTATCAATCGAAATGGGTTTGAAAAGGTATGACCTTTATTTAGGGGGGTTGCCAGTTTATTGGAATACATATGTATCACAATGTCAGAAGAATAGAGATTTTAGAAGATTTTAGTTTTAGAATACTTTTGAAAAGGAATTTCAAAATTTAGAGGTCATATTAAAGACCTTGGTCTGCATATGTGTTATTGAGTTTTATTTTTTTAATTAACAACTTTTTTTCATCGGCATAGGGTGACTTGGAAGTTTAATAAAATTAAAAACATGCACTGCACTATGCGAGACATCTCTTCCCTCAGAAATGGCTGCGCGGTTTTAGATGAAATATGACGCTCGGATCTCTCATAACTGAATGATTTGGAATATTTTTTAAGTTTTTGAAATTAATTTTTAGGCGTTTCAACGCCATGCGGGTTCACTAGTTGTATTTAATTGTGACCATACAGTTTTTTAATACTTAATCAACAATAACATCCATATTGCGATGAATATTGAGAAAAGCTAGCCCATTGTTTGCTCGTTCTCTTCCTATGCCTGCACATTAGCCTGCGCGTTAGCTGTATGGAGAGAATTTTTTGTTAAGCTACAAAGCAAGACTCCCCCTATAAATGTCCTTTAGCCCTAAAAACGTGCCCTGCGAAAATTTAATTTAAATTGGACAACGGAAAGACGTGCCTCGAAAGGCCCTTAAGTTCAGCATTTTCATGCAATTTTTCATAAAATTGGCTATAAGTCAGTGGGAAATTTAATATATTTTAATAACACTTGATGTAGCTTTGCCCCCGTAGATTTGCAAGCTTATTTTGATTTTTTCGTAAAAAACGGTCGTATACAAATTTGTAGAGAATATAATTTCCTAAATTTTTTATTTACAAACTTAAAAAAAATATATATATTTTTTATTGTAAGTAATTAGCAAAAAGTGCGAACAAATTTTGCATTGTCACGGTTTTCGCCATTTTTCAACAATTTCTGATTTCGGAGCATATTCAAATGCCAAAGTTGAAAAGAACGTTTCTCTTTTAGTGTTGGGCACAATCTAATTTACGGTTAGTTTAGATGCCATATTTGAAATGCCACGTTGAATTTTTCAAAACGCCTTACGGCTTTATCCCAAAAAACCTCAATAACTTTAAAAGATGGGGTGGTTTAAAAATACTGTAGTTATTTTTGGCTTCGGGGAAAGAACTCCATCAAGTGCCATTAAAATATATTAAATTTCCCACTGAGGCAAAATATTGACCACGTTGTGAAAAATTCCACGAATTTGCTCAACTTCAGGGCCTTTCAAGCACGTCTTTCCGTCATCCGATTTACAAAAATTTTTCGCTGGTCACGTTTTTATGACCAAATGAACCTTTCTGGGGACAGTCTTGCTTTGTAATATATGTAAAATAAGGTGCAGTCTACTGCACATGCCTGATGATATTCCTTGAATTATTTTGCGAAACTAACGGGTGATTTTTTTGAGGTTAGGATTTTCATGCATTAGTATTTGACAGATCACGTGGGATTTCAGACATGGTGTCAAAGAGAAAGATGCTCAGTATGCTTTGACATTTCATCATGAATAGACTTACTAACGAGCAACGCTTGCAAATCATTGAATTTTATTACCAAAATCAGTGTTCGGTTCGAAATGTGTTGAATGTGTGAAAAGTTGGCAGAAAATCCGCTTTTTTATCGACAAATTTTGTTCAGCGATGAGGCTCATTTCTGGTTGAATGGCTTCGTAAATAAGCAAAATCATGCGATTTGACGCCTTTAGACTATTTTTTGTGGGGCTACGTCAAGTCTAAAGTCTACAGAAATAAGCCAGCAACTATTCCAGCTTTGGAAGACAACATTTCCGAAGAAATTCGGGCTATTCCGGCCGAAATGCTCGAAAAAAGTTGCCCAAAATTGGACTTTCCGAATGGACCACCTAAGACGCAGCCGCGGTCAACATTTAAATGAAATTATCTTCAAAAAGTAAATGTCATGGACCAATC
>NW_023476732.1:0-2953 GCF_013731165.1 Rhagoletis pomonella
AAATAAACTCTTGTGTACTTTTAATTCCTAACAAGGACTCATAACTCACGCGATGGAACTCAACGTTCGATATGCTAGAACGAATTCTGAAGATGAAAGATTTCGTGATTGTAACTGTAGCTGTCGTACAGTCATCTGGGCAAGTGAGAGATGAAGTACCATGATAAAAAAATAGGAAAGTAGAACCGCTGAGAGGAATTTTTGAAATTCTTGACGTTTGCAAACAATTTATTTTTAAAATTTTACGCACACACACACACACACAAACTCATTTTCAATCTCAAACAACAACAACTCTGAACAATTCCTTGCGCACTTGTGCACAAGGGTATTATAACTTTGTTCACATAACGGTTGTTTGTAACAGGCAAAACGAATCGAGATAGATATAGACAAATGTATACATAAATGATCAGAATGAAAAGAGAAATCGATTAAGCGGTGACTGTCTGTCCGTCCGTCAGTCTGTGCACACGATAACTCGAGTCAAAATGGAGATATTTTAACGAAACTTGGTACGTGTACTGATTTCTGGCGTAGGACGGATGGTATTGAAAATGGGCAAAATCGGACAATAACCACGCCTACCTCCCATATAACGGTAATTTTCAGAAATACGAAAACTGCGATATTTAGTAATTACTGAAGATTATTCACTCAAAATTTATATTTACAATAAGTTTTAGACAAAAAATAAGAATATTATAAATTTTTGGAAAATGGGCGTAGCCACGCCCACTTATGGTCACATGTGTTTATCTTGGTAACCGCTGCACCAATTTTTTTCAAACTTGGCACAGTTGTTGGCCTTGATACGACATACAAAATGACCGGAAAATTTTAAAATCGGACAGTAACCACGCCCACATCCCATATAACAGTAATTTAGAGAAATACGAAATCTTCGATAAATCAGTAAATATTAAAGATAATTTATTCAAAATTGAGGCTTGCAACAATTCCTTATCGAAATACGTTTATGATATAATTTTGGAAAATGGGCGTGGCACCGCCCACTTATGATCATATATATGTATCTCTGTAACCGTTCTACCAATTTGTACCAAACTTGGTGTGGTTATTGTACTTGCCCCATAGAACCAAAACGCCGAAAAGTATTGAAATCGGACTAAAATGACGTGAGTAACGTGTTACAGTTCGGACGTGTTTTCTCATCGCTCCGCTTTGTGCGCTAATTTATTAATAATCCAAGTAACTTTTATCTATCGGTGCTGGTATGGTGCATACATTGAGACAGTGACTCCTAACAAAGTGATTTATTCACAATAAAATTGTTCATTGTTTAAATTCTAAAAATTAATATGCCTTGCTTGTGCGGTCAAAAGGTTGATCGAAACCAACCAAAGGTGCTATGTGCGAATTGCAAGGCGTTTTTTCATTTAGACTGTGTTGGTGTTATGCCGGCTGATCTTGACTTTCTACTTTCGGCTGATAAGCCGTTCTTTTGCAAACTTTGCCTGGATGAGCGCCGTAGATCTAATCGCTCGCCTCCACCATCCGCAGCCTCGGCTGAGAACGTTATTAACTCAGCCTCGTCTGACTTTCAAAAATCATTCGGAAGCTCAAACGATCTCAATAACAAGCAGCAAATTACCTTGCTTACAGTGTTTAAAGAAATTGCCTCCCTTAGAAGTGAGAATGCCCGTGTGTTATCATTGGTTGATGCTTTGTACGATGATAATAAGCAGCTAATGCAAAAGTTCGATGCCCTTCATGCACAAACTCTTTCACTGCATGCTAAACTCAACAATAGAGATGCTAGCATATCGTTACTTACATCGGAAATAAAAACTCTTCGTATTGCTTGCGCTCTGCCTGCAGTTTCGCATTCTTCCTCACCTGCTGTTTCGTCACCGGTCTCCGCTGTTTCGAACACAGAAACTGCTACCACTAAACCAGCGAATAAGACGAAGCCATTTAGTTCTTCTAATGCTCCTACGTCGCTCAGTGGTGCTGCTGCATTAGCTGGCGCTGTTCTCAATAATACAGCTACGAAAACAACATCTACTACCAACTCTAATTCATCGAACAGTCTCAAAAAATGCCAGCGTAATCATTCTAAGCAAACGCAGCAAAGTACCAAGAGTTTGAATGCTCCTCAGCTTTCTGTTACTGACGCTGAGAACTCGCACAAACCTTCTGCCGATGCTGGCATCTCTGCCGACGTAGCCATTGTGCATGGGACTAATGCTGAAATGTTATCACCGAATTCGCTTACCGGTGCCATTCGCAATCAAATAGGTGTGGATATCTCTCTTTCCAATCTGCCAAATGTTGATGCCTTTGTTGATGGTGACTCTGCTGAGACCTCAGCTGTTGCCGGTGTGGCCGCTAAAAATATATTAGCTAATGCAGCTGCGAATACCATTATCGATAAGAATAATGCTGAGTGGATTGAAGTGGGAAGGCGTAAACATAAGAAGTCAGCTGTCATATTTGGTTCTAATACTAACACCGATCTCAGCTTTTACAGTTAAGTATTAATTCCTTTAGTTTCAGTTGCATTTTGGGGAAGTAATCTCTTTTAGAATCTGTTGTAGGTTTTCTCTACCAGAACGATGGGCCCTGTTATGCTCTGTCTCCAGTATCTCCCTCTGATCGTTCTCATTGGTTACGTCTATCACCTGCCTCGTTGTGTGACGGAATTTCACAGATGGAAACCTTGCCACAACTTCGTTCTGAATTCCTGCTAGTATTGAAGGTCACATAGTAGCCCATTTACAACATTAGGATTAATACAGTCTCCTATAGTTTTCAATAATTCCCTTCTGTCATTAAAGACGATGTGGTGTCTCATCTGCGTTCTAAAAATTATTTTTTAAGTTTTCGATCGTGAGTTACCTTCCTCAAGAATTATTTGGCTTTTAAAGCAATTAATAGGGTTATGTACCGTAGGAATAGTTTTAGTGAGTGATACTTCACTATGTGCCGT
>NW_023476733.1:0-2689 GCF_013731165.1 Rhagoletis pomonella
GTTGGGAATCTCCTGCAGATAAACAGAGTTTTCCGAACGAAAAATATTGATTTCCATACCTTTTTTACGAAAAGTTGTTTTTCCCCATATAAAATACATGGAAAACCTTAGGCGCTTTGGGGGGACCTCTAAATATTTTTTAATTTAAAAATAAAAAATAAGGGTATACTTTTTTCGGTATAGAACAATCCTAGGGAGTGATAGCATAAGAATTCCTACTTTACTTTGTTACACGCATTTTTGGTCCACCCTAATGCATATACATACTTACAAACGCATTGGAAAATAACTGTTAAAAGAACCGAGTTATTGGTTGAGTTCCCCAACTTTTCTGGGTTAAAACCTGTAAAACTGTCAAAAAGCAAAAGAAGCCAGAGAACCGCGTACGGGAACGCTTTCTGGTAAATTCCTGTAAATTCTTGCAACTTCTTGCGAGTTAGGGAAAGCAAGTATTATGGTACTCAAAGAAACGGGAATTACAATGTAACTTGGGTATGATCGACACATACAAAGTAAGCTTTACGACTGGACATCGCACAGTGGGGCAAAAAAGCACCGATTTAAAGTTGCTTTTTTTTAATAAAAGATATTTAAAGTATGGTGTACCGATGGATCGAAGATGGACGGCGGGATTACTGGGGCCGACATGCTTGGACCAAGATTCCAGAAAAGTCTGCCAATGGGCGCATACCAAACCATATTTCAGGCGGAAGGCTTCGCACAGTTTTAAAACTCTTCTTAACAGCCTAGGAGCCCATAAATTGACGCTGAGGTGCGCCCCTAAGCATGAAGGGTTTGAAGGCCACGAAAGGGCTGACTGTCTCGCGAAGTGTGAACCTTAAATGCTCTTGTATGGTACTGAGCCTTTCTGAGGCAGTACTAAAGGATACACTGAAGAACTGCTTAGGAGTTGGGAAGAATCTCACTGACGGAAGTCAAAGGGAATGAGGCACTCAAAGAAATTCATAGCCCCTTTCAGGAGGAACTCAGAAAAACTCCTTGAACTTAGCCTGGAGGGTCTTAGGGACTCTTACAGGCCACCTGATAGGACACTGCAAGTTAAGGTATAATTTTAATAAAATGGGGCTTTCTGTAGAGATGGAATGCAGGTTTTGTGTGCTGGTGGAGGAAACCTCGGAGCGTATTCTTTCTGATTGCCTACACACATATCATGATAGTACACTGATACACCTTAGGGAACGATTATCTTCTCCATACAAAAGGAGTGACTACAAGTAGGGTTTAGCACAATAGATCTCTTTAGACCGCAGCGCGAGTAATAATAATAATGATAGAGACAAAAATTAAATCTGTTCTTTTTAAGTACAAATTTTAAAGTCAGGCAGGTGCTTTCTGTGACCTTCTCCCACTTTAAATCTCAAACAGAGAAAATATAACAGTTTTCATTCGGTTATCGATATTGTCATTCAAATCATTATCGGTAGACCTACTATAGTTAACGCAATGTTTATCGCTACATTAATCGATATTTTTATCGGTGTTATTATGAATAGTTATCGATTTTTCGATACCTTCTTCGAACTCATTATCGATTATAGGTTTATCGTTGCATTTCACGATTTTGTTGTTAGTGATAGATATATTTATCGGTATAGTTGTCGATATTTATGCTTTTATATACATACACATGTTTCGATAACGGTATCGATTTCAAAAACGATATAATTCCTATCCATATAAATATGTATTTACATATGTGCACACACAGCTTCTATATAACAAGGCTGATTTTGTTACCGATGTGTTAATCCTTATCAGGATAATTATCGATATATTTTTCAAGTAAATTATCGGCAAATTTATCTATGGGTTTTCGATGTATTAATTGAACTCAATTTCGATAAACTAATTAATACATTTCACGATTTTGTTACCAGTTATATATTAATCGATAAAGTTATCGCCATGTTTGGTTACTGAAATCGATATAGATAATGATATATGTATGTATAAATTTGATGCTGCGACTCTGCGGCCTGACGTCTTAGTGCCACAACGAAATGTTGCCATATGAGTTGCCAAGCTTTTTTAATTCAAAAGCTCTAAGCTATATCCAAAAATTCAATGCAGCTTTAAAATTCGCGTACAGTCAATGCAGTAAAGCTCGTGGCCAAAGCAAAAAAATGAAGTGCCATCGCAAAATCATATACAAAAAAAAAATAAAAATTCTATCAACTCGCAGTAAGTCCTCGGATATGCAAAATAATCGCACATGATTACATTTCTTCAACGCTAAGTGACAGGAAGTTACACATTGCATTGTTAGCACAAACATACATATGCACAAATGTGTATTGGCATGTGTGCATACGAGTATATTAAAATAAAAATTTATCAACTCAGGCACTCCAATTGATTTTCTACCACAACAGCAGCACAGGTACATAGGTATGCCTGCACGAAATGGATTGAAAATCGGTGGAATTTGAATTTGGTGCCTGGCGCCGATGCCAATAGTGTGTTGCCGCCACCACTCAACAATGCTGATGTGCGACACAGCAGCGCCAGATACTCGTACTATGTATGTATGTATGTACATAAGTGGAGCAGATGAAGCAGACTATCAGTTTAGTGATGCTGTAATATCCACATATGAAGAAAAAGTGACAATGTACAGTTTGGCGTGCAGTTTTGCGATTTAAAACCGGAAATTGCCAACGCAAATTGA
>NW_023476733.1:2699-2953 GCF_013731165.1 Rhagoletis pomonella
TTTTTTTTTAAACTTTAGGTAAAAAATTAAATTAGAAATAGCAAAAAAAAATTTGTAAATTAAAATAGTACTTAAAAATTAAAACAACTTTTTTTATTCTTAGAACAAAATCTAAAGCCTTAAAGAAAAAAATTAAAAAAGACAAAACACAAAAAAAAAAATCAAATGACATAAAAAAAAAAAATATTTTTCTAAACTACATTAAATTAATAAATATAAATTCTTCTCTTTAAAACCATAAAAACTAATAAATA
>NW_023476734.1:0-2953 GCF_013731165.1 Rhagoletis pomonella
AAAAAGGTGAATCCCTTAGGCATGCCGATCCCGTAAATCCCCGTATCAGGGATCTCAACTCGGAGATTCGGCAACTAGTGAACGTACATAAGCGGAAGAAGTGGGAAGACCATCTGAAGACCTGTAACTTCGCCTCTGGTGTGAGCAAGCTTTGGTCAACCGTGAGGTGATTGTCCACCGGGGAAACCGTCCAACAAAGGAGAGTCTTCTCGCCCAATAGCTATATAGAACTATTCAAGTGACGCTACTAGAAGACAAACGGTGGGCTGCGAAATACCTGAGTAGTCGTCAGTGATCTTTTGAGACAAATCGAGCAAACCTAGGAAAATAAAACAGCGAGTTCAACAGGGTGGCGCCCTTTCCCCACTACTGTTCAACATTTACATTTCTAAGCTCCCTCAACCACCAGAGGTAGTCTCGATTGTCTCTTATGCTGACGATTGCTCGATAACGGATATTTCACCGAGCTTTCTCGCTTCGTCACTGCACGGAGCCTAACCCTCTCCCCTAAGACAAAGAACAAAGAAACGTTGCTGGCAACGTACAAGGCAATTGGCCGCCCGGTTCTGAAGTATGCAACGCCTGTGTGGTTATCGGGGACTAGTAGGACGCAGTGGATGAAACTGCAGACTTGCCAAAACACGGCACTCAGACAGCGACAGGATGCCTTCTGATGTTGCCGAAACATCACCTGCGCAACGAGGCCAATATGCTCCCGATTAAGGAGCATAACACAATGCTCTGCAAGCAATTCCTAGTAGGGTGTCACCGTGTTAGGTACCCGAACAGACATCTGCTTGCGGAAGAACCCTCACGACGGCACGTCAGAAGGCATCTTTATGAACTGGCGGGCGAAGTCCGGGATTCAAAAAACTACCTCTTGGCCCAACAGCCTACCGACAGTTATATAGACTCTCGATCTGTGTATGCCGTTCTGGGCACGCAACCACCAGACGTGGACGAGACAGAGCTTCGACGAGACAGGTTGAACTCATACTTGAGCAGAATAAATGCAGATGTGCCAAATGAATTCCCCGCATTCGGAGAGAAGCCCCATGACTCGCAGCATCTCTTCGCATACCCACTTAACCCCATCCTGCTAACGCCTCTGGCCTTATGGACAGACCCCATCGAGGCTGCACGCTTCCAGGGTCTACCGCTAATAGAGCTTGACGACAACGATAGAGCAACAACAGGAAACATGTGTTGGCATTGGCTGAGGGAAAAAACGACATTTCAGAGTTCTTAAAAATTTAACTTCAAAAGACGTACTGCGCAATAAAATTGATTTTAAAGAACAAAAAACTCAATCTGGATATAGTGAACAATCTGCATTTTATGAACTGGTCTTGCATTAATTAGTTCACTCGACCCAGATAGCACTGTATTACGATTTGGTGGTTGTCAGAAGGCATATTTCCATTGTCGCCTTTAATAACCTAACGAAAGTGTATGTTCGTGAAGAAGTTCTTGAAATTCTCCAACGATCTGCCGTTTCACAGCACGCCAACGCACAACGAAATAAGTTTGAAGAACTTTTTCCCATTCTCGGCATACTCGGTGGTACAGCACGTCGATGCAATCGGACATTCACGTTTTCTTACTTGACGATTTTTAGTAATAACGCGACCCCAGCATAATCCGGCGGCTGTGTTTTGCAATAGTATTGCCTTGCCGTTAGCAATACATAAGTATCTCGAATATAAGCCAGATCGGATCAAAACTAAGATTTTTAACAATAAAACGACACCAGCGCCACCTGGTAAGTCAAACTGGGAATTTGAACTATCCAGAGACCTTGCTCAAGCACACACAAACAATTTCGTTAAAATCGATTCAGTCACATACACACGAACAGAAGTATTATATGTATAAACATCAAAAGATCGGTAATAGTTTCAGTGCGTTTGGAAGACGCCGCGCCCCTTCTTAAATATTCCCAATCTTCTCTATGCGACTTATTTCGTATATCTCTATACTACTATATGTTCGAGTACTCAACCATAAACACTTCCAGAGTTGTGCAGTATGAAAAGTTCGGTTAACTTGAGTAGAGTAGAGTACTTGACTACAATGAAGACATCCAGAAATATGCGGTGTGAAAATCTCCGCTCCCTTGTATGAGAGGTGCCACGCTCCTTTTCCAATAACATCAATTTTTTTATGAGTATGCGATTAATTTTGTATGGGAGGTGCCACGCCCCCTTTTTCAATAGCTCCAATTTTTCTCCAATTTTTCTTCATTTCATATATTTCCCTACCAAGCTCCAGTACTTCACCATGAACCCTTCTAAAGATATGCAGTTTTAAAAATTTGGTTTTTATAGGTGACACGCTTGGCGCTATGAAAAATACTTTACGACCTGTTGCCAGCACCCATTTTCAAAATTGATTTTATATATCTCCATACCAAGATTCGTTACCCTACCATGAACACTTCCAGAGATATGCGGCACGAAAAACTCGGTTTTCCAATAAGTATGCGATTGAGTTCATATATTTCCAAATATACACAAAAAATGTCATACAAATCGGTCAAGCCGTTTCGGAGGAGTCGACCACAAACACCGTGACATGAGATTTTATTCGAATTGTGGAAACTCTATGCTAATTTTTTTCTGTTTTAAATGTTTTCATACATTCGCAGTGGAGTAGGATTATTGCAGCTTATTCAAATTAATTTTTTTTTGATACGGCAATGCATTTTCATATGTAAAGATTTTATCGAATGGTGGCAACCCTATCCAAATTTTTTTCTATATTACATTTTTTATGCATTATCAGTGAAATGAAATTATTGCGGCTTTTTAATTTTTTTTTTGATATTTCAGATATCCTGAAACACCGGTTTTTCAACTTTTTCTTTAAAAACCTTCTACAGGCTGAGAGGAACAAAATGAAATAAAAACAAGTAAGAGCAGCGCTGTCTTCGGCTATGCCGAAGGCTTCATAC
>NW_023476735.1:0-2953 GCF_013731165.1 Rhagoletis pomonella
TCACGGTTTTACACAAGATTCCCAAGCTATACAACATTTATACGATAAACTATCATCGTATACTCGCGATGAGCAACGATTAGGTATAATAATAATAATAATTATTCAATTAGTTCGTAAGATCTACGTGATTAAGTGAACCACTATTTTTTAAGCTGAATTCACGGTAAATTGCAAATATCTCGAAAAGTTATCTATAGAAAAAAAAATTTGTCGATTTTCGGAATCAGCGAGCAATCCTCTATGGGAATTGGATAGTGGCATCCATAGAACAATTTTGCTGTAAACCAGTGTATCCAGCAGCAACTTACAAGAGAGTTAGAACGATTCATCCTCAAATGGAAATTATCTAAAAATGTACACGAACGCAAAATTAGCCAAAAATTCCAAGTTTTAGGTACAGCCGATCGAAATGTTGTTTACATTACTGAAGCATAAATAAGAAGAATTTAAATTAAAAGCAAACGTTAGAAAATTAGTATTTCCATTCTTGACAAGTATTTGGAGTTCTTATAAGTTATTTTAAACGTAAAAATCAATAAAATAAATTAGATTTTTCCATTGCTGGCAAACCGCTGCTGGTAAAAATCAATTGTCGCTAGGGATGTGCCGGATAGAGATTTCGCCGTAGCCGAGCCGTATGCGGATATCCAATCGCATATCCCGTAGACTGCTGCCCTTAATTTCATAATATTGTTATATTCTATTTTTTTTTAGATACTTACTTATGGCCAGATTATTACAGGCTTGCTTGATTTCGGTCGACCACTCAGATAATTCGCCGACCACCGTTTGAGCCCCTGTGGGAGAGAGGAGGCCTCTATATCTTCTAGTAGCGCGGAGTAGCTGACGGTGTCGAGCCCCTTGGATAGGTCCAACGCCACTAGAATAGTTCTCTCCCATGGTCGCTTTCGGTTAAGGCCACGAGTTATCTGGGTGTTTATATCGTTAAGTATTGTTGTTGTGCTGTGCACTTTACGTAACCCATGCTGATGCTTCATTGGGGTCAAGTGGTTTGTGTACTGCGAGAGTAGAAGGACTGCTAGTGTCTTCGCTACCAGGGAAAGGAGAGTTATTGGGCGATAGGACTCTCCTTTAGCAGTGGGAACACTCTCCCCATTTTTCAGATGTCTGGAACGATGAGAGTGACCATAGACAGTTTGAGGAGCTAGGTTAAATAGTCCACTCCCACGGGGCCCAAATTTTTTGGCATAGGCATGCAAACTCCGTTTGGTCCAATGGCTTTGCAGTGTGAACTGTCAGCTTAAATACCTCGCGGATCGCTCCGGGTCCGATGAAGCGTGGTCGCCAAAAGATATTTCGACTCTGGTTAGCTGAACAATATGGAAATAGAGAAATATTTACAGCTACCCCTTATACACAGATCTTTTAATTTGGTGGAAGAATAGTCGCAAAGAATTTACAAATTTGTACACACTGGCATTGAAGCATCTCTGCGAACCGCCTTCCTCAGTGAACTCAGAAAGGGTGTTTAGTGCATCGGGAAGCATTTACATTGAAAATGGAAATAGGTTGTTGACCGGTAATGCGGAAATGCTTCTTGAAATAATGAAAAATATATAAATTTTTAACTCTAATTACTAATTACTTAGGTAAATGGTATTAAATTTGATTACGAAAATACAAAAAAAAAACGAAACTACATTTTTAAATTGAATTCTCCATACTCGAAATCCCGAAATCTGGCCGCATAGTTGGATAACAGAAAAACGGCCAGATAAGCTGGATTCCGGATATCTACCGGATACCCGGAAAATTCCAACTTTTCACTTTGCGCTTTTGATTTCCCCTATTTTGGAATTTTTTTGCGTACGCAAACGCCAAAACTTGATAATTTGTGATAATTATCAATAATTATCAGCTTGTCGAACAGACTAATTATTTCATAAATAATTTTAAAAATTTAGTACAATTTAAAATTACAATAGGGGTATCAAATAAAAGATAAAACTCTGTAAAAGTGAAAAAAGATTTTGTGGTACACAAGGGCGGATAAGTATCGAAAATGTTCTTTTAAAATTGTATATGAGCATTTTCACAGAATGGTCAACCAGAACCGAGAACTAAAATTAACAATCCGTCGTACGGGAGTTATAAATTATGGTAGTCCGATTGTGACGGTTCCGACAAATGATTAATACGTTATAAAAGTGCTGATAATTTCGGCAAACATTTATGTGGGGCTCTATATCTTCTTCTTACTTCTCCTTGCTACTTACAAACATCGAACCATTTTCATTAAAGGTATAAAAAATGGTGGCAAAATCGTACGTTCGCGCGGGTACTTAAGCTTATAATTAACAAGTAAGAAAGTCTAAGTTCGGGCGGAGCCGAACATTAAATACCCGGCGCAAGTATTGAATATATGTTTTTTCACCTTTCCGAAAGCTACCGCTAGATGGTAAACCGGGGTGTACCAATTTTGAGTAGCGTCCTTAAATTTCGAAATATTGCAGTTTCAAGCATTTCTGAAATTTACCGTTATATGAAAAGCGGCCTCAGTTTTAGTCCACTTTCAATAATTTTCAACGTTTTGCTTTTATGTGGCAAGCACAATAATCATACCGAGGTTGGTACAAATTGGTAGAACGGTTACCGAGATACATATATGTGATCATAAGTGGGCGGTGCCACGCCCATTTTCCAAAATTTTATCACAAACGTATTTCTTGGTTAAGAGTTGTTGCAAGCATACATTTTGAATAAATTAGCTTTAATATTTACTGATTTATCGAAGATTTTGTATTTCTCTAAATTACCGTTATATGGGACGTGGGCGTGGTTATTGTCCGATTTTTTAAATTTTCGGCCATTTAGTATGCTGTACCAAGGCCAACAACTGTGCCAAGTTTGGAAGAAATCTGTGCAGCGGCTACCAAGTTATACACATGTAACCATAAGTGGGCGTGGCTACGCCCATTTTCCAAAAATT
>NW_023476736.1:0-2953 GCF_013731165.1 Rhagoletis pomonella
GCAAGGCACTCAACATATTACACTTAACCACGTTTATCCCTTTATTACACGTCTTCGTAAAATATGCGAAATAGATGGGCGAGATTTTCTCCCAATAATATATTTGAAACAAAATATTATATGTACATGAAATTGAAAACAAATGGATTCCTAACTTAGACATTCCTCATAAGACAGCAGTGTTTCTGTACCCACCAACAAATAAATATTTTGGATGATATTTTTAAAATGGAAACTAAAGATTTTTGCATTTCGCAGATGAACGATAGTTCATATCGTCGCTCCCAACGAAGAGTAGCACATCTAAAATTACCGTGGAAGACTAGCACGTTTCACTATTCGCGTCGAAGACTAGCACATTTCATTATTTGCGTCGAAAAGTAGCCCATTTCAGATTTTTGCGTGGAAGAGTAACATATTTCACTTAGTCTGTTCCAATAGCAGTCCGGTTTACAGGATTTAGTCAGAACTTACAGGAAGTCGTTCCTATTGACATAGAACCTGTAAGAGCAACTGTTCCTAGGCGGAAGTTACAGGATTTAGTGCGGAGTTTTTTTCCGGTAAGTTCATGAAAAGTGTCAAACGATCAGCTGATTTACATGTGCAAACAAAAACAGAAAGCGGTGAAAGCAAAGAACGTAATATTTGTTAAATAATGGAAATAAACAACGAAATATTTGAATATGTATAGATTTTAATAATTATTTAGTGATATTTCAGACAAATCAGTGTTGTACCAATGACATGTAAAAACCCGACTGACGTTTTTATAGGAAATAGTGCTTTTTGCGTTCCCGTGCACTTCTGCATCTGAGAGAGTAAAATTGTAGTTTGACAGTTCCACAGGTTTTAGTCCGAAGTTCAAAAGAACAGATTAACTATTTGCGTGGAAGACTAGCACATTTCCGATTTTTGCGTGGAAGAATAGCACATTTCAGATTCTCGCGTAGAAGAGTAGAGAATTCATATAAAGTGGTACTAGCACCCGTACAAAAACCAAACATACATGTATGTTATAATTATTTCTCCTCGACTAAGCTGAGAGTTTAGTGTTTTGTATGGAGCTTTTCGGTATTTTATTACAAATAGAATAAACGTTTACTTTCCTCCTACTTGTTTTGACGCATATTCGCGTCTTCCTCAGGGAATCTATTCAAAAATACGAGAAACATATATGCACATTAGTGTGGTCCATAAATGCATGTGAAAAAGTAAAGTCGGAATTTTTAAGCTCTCACCCCCTAGGATTGTTCTATACCGAAAAAAATATACATCCATTTTTGATGTGTATACATCTTTGGTTTCGGTAGGGGTAAAATTTGCGAAGCTGTAACGCATATCCGAGCACAAAATTTCGAAGGGCATAGCATGTGTATTTCAGCATAAAATTTTTATTTTCATTAGAAGCACCCTGTGTTCGCTTGCCAAATGGTTGCATACATTTAGGCATATGCATAGTAAGAGGAAATGCGCTACAATTGATTATTAGCCGGCATCGATTCGCCATCAGTTAGCAAGTGGCGAAACGAACGAACTTAATGAGGTACAATCAAACTTGCTATCGTCCATCCGTGCTAGCTAACTTTGCTGCAGCTAACTTTCACTTGCAAAACTTTTCGTTAAGCGACCGGAACTCAAACATAGCGAGCGAGAAGTGGCGAATCGATGACGGCATGGCATCCTATGACACCCACAATGCACAAGATACTAATTCCTTATTAACAATAGGACAATTATCGGGGAGGCTCAAGAGGCCCACAACAAACACTACCGAGAAAATTATTCCCGGAAGTTTTCTCGTGAAGTATGTAACCGTGACATATATAACCGTCTGTTGATGAGCTCGGACTCGTTTTTAAGCAGTATTTCGGTCCATGACCAAGAAAATAAAAAATATCAAATCGTTTTCCCCAGACACAATAAAGCTGCTGTTACCCTCTAAATCCGTTGTCAAAGATGTGACAAAGGAATAGTTTGAGGCCAGCGAAGATTCTGAAAGCGAAAACTAATTAACCAATGATAGTGTACACACATTTTATAAATAAAGGTAGTAAATATATTTAAATAGTAAATTATTGGCCAATATATATATTTTATTAATATAACCTATCTATAATACAAATTATTTCAATTTTACATTTGATAAACAATTTTGAGTAGATAGAGGCAATAAAATATTTTTTGCCGCATAAAACTTGAAAATCTACCTATATGCGGTGTTTCCAAGATATTTTAACGCCCTTGAGTCACAAGTATATATGTACAAGTATATTTTATCAATCATACCGATATTGTCATGTATTAAAAGAATTAAAAATGAAAATGAATAAAAAAATTAAATCAGCAAAATGAATAAAATTAAGTGAAATTAATATTTAATTTCTAACCTAACCTACATTTGTGTGTGTGTAACTGAATCGCCTGTAACGTAGCATTCACTACGCTACAATATTTGCATCCACAACCTACCACAAATCTATCCAACGTTGTAAATATGTATGAACCCACATACACCAGGCATGTACATACGATGTACATACATATGGGTAGAATATTCACAGCGCACATACACACACATACCAGCATGCGCTAAAAATAGAATACGCAAAAGCAAAGCACAAGCAGGTATGCGCCCAAACACATGTGGGAAGTTCGTTGGGCACTTGCGCAAAAACTTTTAAAACTTTTTCAGCTCGTCTTACTTCGCAACCGACTTGTGCGACGACGGGTATAAGGTTCTCTACAAGTGCTCATCCGCTATCAGTCTCCGTAGGTAAGGGAGCGCGTACGTCGCCTTTTGGCAGATGAGCGCAATCCTATCGCTTACGCAGAACGCCACATGGCCGAGGGGACTGTAGGAGGGGTCGTCACAGAGTGTAGATGCATCGTCACACTTTGTAGACGTTGTCGTTGCTATTTGCAACGATGTATTCCCTCGTACAGGTCCCAAGGC
>NW_023476737.1:0-2952 GCF_013731165.1 Rhagoletis pomonella
ATTAAATATTATGTTACCAGGCTAGTCTGATCTATGTTTTTAGTGCGAATAAAACTACATTATTCCACTTTCTGGCCCAACGTTTCGCTAAAACATTTTTAGCATCTTCAGGGGCAATCCAGCTTTATTAAATCTGCCACAAACCAAAAATACAAAGGCTCATTGTAATTAAAAATTAATGAATATAGCATACAAACATACATATACATATATGGAATTAAAAATTATAAACAACAATTTGAGGACAAAAAACTCACAATGTTTAAGAACTTTGATTAACACCTAAATACAGCGCATCTGTACCATCTTTTGTGGTAGCTTTGTCAATACTAAAATAATAAACATTTTTATTTCTAATCATAAACAAGAAATGTAAGCGGCCGCAATGTTGTCCGTATCTTCTTTTCTGTTCATTGTCTTTTTCCTTCTTTGCAATTATCCTAAGGCTTTCTAGTGTATATCGGGTTGACTCCCTTCTTTCTTTGCCGATAATCTTTGTGTTTGCGAAATCAGCTGTATGACCACTTGTTATGATGTGTTGTGATAATGCTGTACTGCTTTTTTGTTTTCTTATATCTGCTTCATGTTCGCCTAGTCTAACACCTAAAGGCCGCTTAGTTGTCCCAATATACACTTTTTCGCATTCCTCAATGTCATTTCCCTTACATTTAATTTCATACACTACATTGTTTTGTTGTTGGATATCTACTGAGCACTTAGTTTTTGTGTATATTGACGACAGAGTGTAATTAGATTTGTAGGCAAGTGCTGTGTTTTGTGATTTCGTAATGCTGTGACCAAAATTGCCAGTTAAGTTGGGAATGTATGTTACACTGTAAAATTTCTTAGTAGTTTTTGTTGTGTCTGTGTTCGGTGTTTTATTGGGATGGATGCTTGTTTTCATAACTTCTTGATTTATTAATTCCCGTATTAAGTTTATAGGGTAATTGTTGTTTATTAGGATTTTGTTGATTTTCTCTTTGTTAGCTTCGTGGAATCGTGTGTGGCTTATTGCCAATATTTTATGGATGAGGTTTTTTGCTGTATTTATCTTATATTTTGTTGGTTGCGATGAGTAATAATTAATCAGGCGTCCAGAAGAAGTTGGTTTGGAATACCAGTCAAGTAAAAGATCGTGGTTTTCTCTATGTATACAAACGTCAAGGAAAGGGATTTTTGAATTTTCCTCTATTTCCATCGTAAATTGAAGTTTATTGTGATACTTGTTAAGAATTCCTAAAATGATATTCGCGTCATTGCGTTTAATTATAGCAAAGATGTCATCCACATATTTGGCTATAAATTTAATGTCGATATTGTATTTTTGCTTGAGTTCCGAGATGGTATTGTCTAGTAGGTTCTCCATAATTATGTCCGCTATTGTTGGGGAAATAGGATTGCCCATAGGCATTCCAAACGTTTGTGAATATAGTTTTTTGTTGAACATGAAACAGTTGTTGTCTTTTGGGCAAAATTCTAAAATTTCTTGGAATTTCTTTTTCGGAATATTGGTTTTTTGTTTAACTTGGTCCCATTTGTTCATGACTATTTTTGAGGCTAACATTGTTGGTATATTAGTGAACAAGGACACGACATCAAACGACACTAACATATCTTCATCACACACACGTATATTGGCTAACTTGTCTTTTAGGTTGAAGTAATTCTTAACATTGTATTTATCCGAAATTAACATTTTCAAAAACTCTCCGATGTATTTGGACAGCTGGTAACAGGGGACCATAAACGAGGAAACAATAGGACGAAGAGGAACATCGAGCTTATGAATTTTAGGCAATCCATAAAGTCTAGGCGCTGTGGCTGCGGTGCATGTGAGCTGTTGCTTTTCTCTAAAGTTAATGTGTTTGCCTTTGTAAAGTTCGTCCACTATTTTGTTGTTTTTTCTTTGCAGAGCATTCGAAGGGTCACTTCTTATTGCTTTGTATGTGTTTTTGTCGTCTATTAATTTGTTCATCTTGTCTAGGTACTCTGTTTTATACATAGCTACTGTTTTGTTGCCTTTGTCGGCATCGGTTATAATAAGATTGTTTTTGTGTAGCCTGACGAACGTCTTTGCTTTGTAAAAGGCTGCTAAAATAAATTTCTCCGCTGCGTTGTGCTTAATATTGCGCTTAAATAGTAGGATTCTGTTACTAACTTTATTTCTGGCTACTTCTTTTTCTCTTTCATTCTCCAGTGATTGTATTAGTTGTTCCATTTCAGCTATTATATGTAATGGAGAGAAATTTGATTTCGTTGTTGGCAAGGTGAATTTTCTCCCAAGTTAGAGTATCCACTTTACATCGTCAGGAAATTTTATCGATGTATTATTTACGAACCAGTTGTTATCCGTTTTTATTCCCAGTTTCTGCACTTGTTCATACTTTAGTTTATCTGTTTTTGAATTGAGAGTCGACCTCTTCTTTTCTGCGATCCTCTGACCAAGAAAACTTTGTTTATTGACGAACGTATTGAATTCTGACTCATTTAAATTGCATTTTAGTTGTTGTTGCGCTTGGTTTAAGAGATCTTTAGTTAATTTTATATTAATGTTTGTTTGTGTTATTTCTATATTTAATATTTTCATAAGAAAGGCTCGTTTCGACTTTTCCATCTGTTGTCTTATCCTATCAGAACTGGTGTTGATGGTTACGTTTTTGATCGAATTTGTCAAATGGATAGGAATAAGACCATATCTCTTGCATTCCAGTAAGAATTTTAGGTCTTCTTTTTGTTTTGCTAATTTCTGATTTTGTTTGCTGTAATGTTTAAGGGTGATACATGTATGTTCACCATGCTTGTACTTCATATGCTTATAAAAATCTTTCATCTTGCTGTTTGGATTTTAGTTGGTGACAGAAAAAAATAAACTAATATTCGGCAGGCCTTCCGAGATTTAATTATATGTTTTATTGTCCGATCAGTTCGTAATTTATTAAATATTATGTTACC
>NW_023476738.1:0-2952 GCF_013731165.1 Rhagoletis pomonella
AAGCTTATATCAAACGAAGCAAAAGTTAGATGCAGGTGATAGAAAAAGATTGCTTAACATTATTGTGGAAAACTTCTTCGATTTAAATTCGAAAAAGTACAAAATACCGCGTCCACATGAAATGAATAAATTGGCTGAAGAAATTGTAGCAATTTTTCCTACTGAAAATAAGGAAATCTATTACATATCTCGCAAGGACGCACGGAGAACCAATGCATCTGGTATTTTATACAATCGCTTCAATAACTTGAATCGCAAGCGCATAAGACTTGATAGCAACACGTCAGAGGAACAGAATGCATCTGAGAGGGAAACACTATGCTCCACTAATTACATTTAATTTAAGAATAAAATATATTTTATGAGTGTTGACGAAAGCAATGCAATTAACTTATGGAGCGAGACATATAAATACCGGGTTAATCATATCCGTGATTTAAAAGACCTAACGTCAATCCTGGAAGAGTGGCCATTCTACAAACAAGCTACAGGACCAAAATTTGTACGTACTTAAACTTTTTTAAAACACACTAATGTAGTTACACTTATATGCGCATATTTTTATTTTTAATTTATGTATGTAGCTCGGTTTTGACTTCCAAAAAATGTACCCAGACGAAAATTTCCACCTAATTAATAATTGGACAGATATGCGGAATCAACTTGGCGAACTTTATAAAGATTTGTTGAGGGATAAACAATATGTAGATCTTTTTGGGTCAGTAAGCAACGAATGTGTAAACGACAGTGAGTAACATATATATTATATACATACATATTTATGTGTGCACGTTCATACAAATAAATAAGATACTTTTTAAACTAAAATAATACTTTTCTTGTTATATGTAGATTCCAAAGATTGCATTTTCTTCTTCTTCTTATTTGGCGCTGTAACCGCCTAAGCGATTTTGGCCGAGTCCAAAACAGCACGCCAGTCATTTCTCTTCTGTGCTAACTGACGCCAATTGAAAATGCCAAGTGAAGCCAAGTCCTTCTCCACCTGGTCTTTCCAACGCAGAGGAGGCCTTCCTCTTCCTCTGTTCCCAGCATCGCGGCCCGCGTTGAATATTTTCAGAGCAGGAGCGTTTCTGTCCATCCGAACGACATGGCCAAGCCAGCGGAGCCGCTGAATTTTAATTCGCTGCACTATGTCTATATCGTTGTAAAGCTCATACAGCTCATCGTTAAATCGTCTGCGATATTCGCCATCACCAACGCGTAAAGGTCCGTAAATCTTTCGCAGAATCTTTCTCTCGAAAACTCCAAGAGCCGCCTCATCAGATGCTTTCATTGTCCATGCTTCCGCGCCATACACCAGCACAGGCATGATGAGTGACTTATAGAGTGTGATCTTTGTACGACGAGAGAGGACTTTACTTCTCAATTGCCTACTCAGCCCAAAGTAGCACTTGTTGGCAAGAGTGATTCTCCGTTGGATTTCAAGGCTGACATTATTATTGGTGTTAATGCTGGTTCCCAAATAAACGAAGTCGTCCACTTTTTCAAACTTGTAACTGTCAACAGTGACGTGGGTGCCAAGACGCGTATGCTCTGACTGTTTGTGTGCTGACAGGAGATACTTCGTTTTGTCCTCGTTCACCACCAGACCCATTCGCTTTGCTTCTCTATCCAATCCCGAGAAGGCAGAACAGACGTAGCCCTTGTTTTTACCGATAATATCGATGTCGTCGGCATACGCCAGCAATTGTACGCTCTTATAAAGTATTGTGCCTGAGCGGTTCAGTTCTGCGGCTCTTATTATCTTCTCCAACATAAGATTAAAGAAATCACACGAAAGGGGGTCCCCTTGCCTGAAACCTCGTTTGGTATCAAACGGCTCGGAGAGGTCCTTCCCTATTCTGACGGAGCTGGTGGTATTGCTCAACGTCATTTTACACAGCCGTATTAGTTTCGCGGGGATACCAAATTCAGACATCGCGGCATAAAGGCAACTTCTCTTCGTGCTGTCGAAAGCGGCTTTGAAATCGACAAATAGATGGTGTGTGTCGATCCTATTCTCGCGGGTCTTTTCCAAGATTTGGCGTATTGTGAATACCTGGTCTATAGTGGATTTGCCAGGTCTAAAGCCACACTGATAAGGTCCAATCAGCTCGTTGACGGTGGGCTTCAGTCTTTCGCACAATACGCTCGATAAGACCTTGTAACCTATGCTTAGAAGGCTAATTCCGCGGTAGTTGGCGCGTATGGCGGGGTCGCCTTTCTTGTGGATTGGGCAGAGCACACTTAAATTCCAGTCGTCGGGCATGCGTTCATCTGACCATATTCTGCATACGAGCTTATGCATGCACCTCATCAGCTCCTCGCCGCCGTACTTGAATAGCTCGGCTGGCAGGCCGTCAGCTCCAGCAGCTTTGTTGTTTTTCAGCCGCGTAATCGCTATTCGTACCTCGTCATAGTCAGGCGGTGGGACAGCTACTCCATCATCATCGACTGGGGACTCGGGTTCGTCTTCCTCACTACTTTCAGCGCTGCTACCATTCAGTAGGTTATAAAAGTGTTGCATTTTGATAATGCTGCTAAATGCTGTACTGAAACCCACATCACGATATGTTGCAGAAATTGATGGAAAGCGTGTTACTAGTAAAACTACTATTCGAGATGCTATGGACAGTTGCATTGTACATATTACGAATATAAATGATCTGGAATTTACGTACGCAGAGAAGGTAAAAAAAATCGATGCACAGGAAAGAAAAAATTCAACCGTATCTTATTGTAGTAGGTTCAGATATAAAAAGTTTAACTGAGTTTTATGTAAATTATGGGGGAACTTTACAAAAATTTCACTCATTTATAGCTGCTTTAGACATTTGTTTTAAAGTATTTCATGTCCTTAACTTAGAGTATCCAAAAGAGTCATCTTTGATGTGGTATTTTTTGCAAAAACAAATTTACAAGATAACAACGGTCTATGACATAAAAAGCTCA
>NW_023476739.1:0-2952 GCF_013731165.1 Rhagoletis pomonella
ACTGACACCCTAACTCCAGCGCCACTGTCGGCTAAAGCTCGTTTCCTTTATTGCTGCACGCTGCACCAAAGTGAATTAATACAAGGTGATATCGGTTGAGAAAAAACTTAAATATACCCAAGTTCAAAACCCAAAAATACAACAAACCCATCATTTTCACATTCAGAAGGACCGCGACGAATTCTAGCAACACCTCTTCTTCTTCTTCTTTTTTTGGCGCTGTAACCGCCTAAGCGATTTTGGCCGAGTTCAGCAAAGCACGCCAGTCGTTTCTCCTCTGTGCCAACTGACGCCAATTGGAAACGCCAAGTGAAGCCAAGTCCTTCTCCACCTGATCTTTCCATCGCAGTGGGGGTCTCCCTCTTCCTCTGCTACCACCAGCGGTTTCCGAGTTGAATAATTTCAGAGCTGGAGCGTCGGTGTCCATTCGAACGACATGACCAAGCCAGCGGAGCCGCTGTATTTTAATTCGCTGCACTATGTCCATATCGTTGTAAACCTCATACAGCTCATCGTTCCATCGTCTGCGGTACTCGCCGTCGCCAACGCGTAAAGGACCGTAAATCTTCCGCAAAATCTTTCTCTCAAACACACCAAGAGCCGCCTCATCGGATGTTGTCATTGTCCATGCTTCTGCGCCATATACCAGCACGGGCATGATGAGTGACTTATAGAGCGTGGTTTTCGTACGTCGAGAGAGGACTTTACTCCTGAATTGCCTACTCAGTCCAAAGTAGCACTTGTTGGCAAGAGTGATTCTACGTTGGATTTCAATGCTGACATTATTATCGGTGTTAATGCTGGTTCCCAAGTAAACGAAATTCTCTACTTTCTCGAAATTGTAACTGTCAACAGTAACGTGGGAGCCAAGGCGCGAATGTGCTGACTGTTTGTTTGATGACAGGAGATACTTCGTCTTGTCCTCGTTTACCACCAGACCCATGCGCTTTGCTTCCCTATCCAACTTGGAAAAGGCAGAACAGACTTCGCGGTTTTTGTTACCGATGATGTCGATGTCATCGGCATAAGCCAGCAATTGCACGCTCTTGTAGTAAATTGTTCCTGAGCGGTTCAGTTCTGCAGCTCTTATTATCTTGTCCAACATCAGATTAAAGAAGTCCCATGAAAGGGAGTCGCCCTGTCTGAAACCCCGTTTTGTGGCGAACGGCTCGGAGAGGTCTTTTCCAATTCTGACGGAGCTGGTGGTATTGCTCAACGTCATTTTACACAGCCGTATGAGTTTTGAGGGGATGCCAAATTGAGACATAGCGGCGTATAGGCAACTCCTTTTAGTGCTGTCAAAAGCGGCTTTAAAGTCGACAAATAGGTGGTGAGTGTCGATCCTTTTCTCGCGGGTCTTTTCCAAGATTTGGCGTATTGTGAATACCTGGTCTATGGTGGATTTGCCAGGTCTAAAGCCACACTGATAAGGCCCAATCAGTTCATTGATAGTGGGCTTCAGCCTTTCACACAATACGCTCGATAAGACCTTGTAACCTATGCTTAGAAGGCTGATCCCGCGGTAGTTGGCGCGAATGGCGGGGTCACCTTTCTTGTGGATTGGGCAGAGCACACTTAAATTCCAGTCGTCGGGCATGCGTTCATCTGACCATATTCTGCACAAGAGTTGATGCATGCACCTTATCAACTCCTCGCCGCCGTACTTGAATAGCTCAGCTGGCAGGCTGTCAGCTCCAGCGGCTTTGTTGTTTTTCAGCCGCGTTATTGCTATACGTACCTCGTCATAGTCAGGCGGTGGAACGTCGACTCCGTCATCATCGACTGAGGGCTCGGGTTCTTCTTCTCCACAACTTTCCGTGCTGCTACCATTTAGTAGGGCGGAAAAGCGTTCCCTCCATAATTTAAGTACGCTCTGGACATCAGTTACTAGGTCGCCATTATTGTTCTTACAGGAGTGCGCCCCGGTCTTTAAACCTTCCGTAAGTCGCCTAACTCTCTGGTAAAATTTTCGGGCATTCCTCCTGTCGGCCAGCATTTCAAGCTCTTCGCACTCACGTATTTCGGCCTCTCTCTTCTTGTTGCGGCAAATACGTCTCAGATCCCTATAGCGGTCCCACATAGCGCGCGGTGCGCCCGATCGCAGCGTGGCCCTGTAGGCGACATCTTTTTTCTCTGCAGCTTCCTGACACTCCTCATCGTACCAGTTGTTCTTTCGGGCTCGCTGAAATCCGACTACTTCTTCGGCGGCGGTACTTAATGAGCGGGAAATGTGGTTCCACTGCTCGCATATGTCGGTTTGTTGAAGAGGGCTCTCTGAGAGCAGGTGTGAGAGTCGAGTAGCGAAAGCGCTGGCTGTCTGTTGTGATTGCAGCTTTTCGACGTTAAGCTTTCCTTGCATATTTGGGCGCACATTTTTTGATGCACAGAGGCGGGTGCGTATCTTGGCTGCAACAAGATAGTGGTCTGAGTTGATGTTTGGGCCTCGGAGTGTGCGTACGTCTAAAACACTGGAAGCGTGCCTTCCGTCTATCACAACATGATCGATTTGGTTTCTCGTTTTTCGATCCGGAGACAGCCAGGTAGCTTGATGGATCTTTTTATGCTTGAACCTAGTACTGCATACTACCATGTTTCGGGCCCCGGCGAAGTCGATCAGCCTCAATCCGTTGTCGGACGTTTCGTCGTTGAGGCTGAATTTTCCGACGGTGGTTCCAAAGATCCCTTCTTTGCCCACCCTGGCATTGAAGTCGCCAAGCACGATTTTGATATCATGACGGGGCAGCGCTCGTACGTGCGCTCCAAGCGCTCATAGAAGAGATCCTTGGATGCCTCATCCTTCTCTTCCGTCGGGGCATGGGCGCAGATGAGCGAGATGTTGAAGAATCTCGCTTTGATGCGGATTGTGGCTAGACGCTCGTCCACCGGGGTGAACGACAGTACTCGGCGACGGAGTCTCTCTCCCACCACAAATCCAACTCCGAATCTGCGCTC
>NW_023476740.1:0-2952 GCF_013731165.1 Rhagoletis pomonella
CCATTTCTTCCCAAACAAAAAGCTACAAAAAGTTTGGCTATAGCGACTTCTATTATGAACAAAGAAATATTGCCTACTTTTATTTTAAATAATAATTACACGTTTGAAGAACTGCAGACTGCAATATATGTGGCTGCAACAGCCGTTATCCGTTTCACTGGAGGGAAAACTGTTAGCCGTAGAATACCTCCCAAAAAGACGTCAGTCGATCCGCCATGGAAACACAGACTGGCGTCTCAAATAAAAGAGCTACGAGCTACAATTGGTCGGCTAATACAGTACATGAACGGAAACCGGACGAAAAAGATGCGTAACTGGTATGAAACTTTTAAACTCGAAAATAAAAAGCACTCCAAACATGATCCGTCGAAACAAACAGCTGAACAATACCTAGATACTATCCGCCAAAAACTAGCTGTTAAGTCAAACCGTTTTATAGAAACCTTAAACGCAACAAGACTGAAGATATAACCGAAGTACCTAGCTCCGAGCAAATCGAAAGCTTCTGGAAGTCTATATGGTCAACCAGCACCAAACATGCAACCGATTCAGCGTGGATCCACGATGAGTACAAGAGATCGGAATCTATAAAAGCTATGGAAGACGCGACTTTCAGTGAGGCCGATATCAAAAAAGCTGTAGAGAGCACTCAAAATTGGCGGGCTGCAGGGCCAGATGGTATTTATAATTATTGGTTAAAAAAGTTTACATGCACAAACAGTATGGTAGCTCAACACTTTACAAAATTCCTCAAACATGAATCCCAAGTACCGAACTTCTTAATGAAGGGATGTACATATCTGCTACCAAAGGACCCAAAAGATACGAAGAACCCTTCTAAGTATCGCCCCATCACGTGCCTATGTACCCTACATAAAATTCTTACATCTTGTTTAGCCGAAAAAATATGTACTCATCTTGAAACGCACAACATTCTAGCCATCGAACAAAAAGGATGTGTTAAAAACAGCAAAGGCTGCAAAGAGCAGCTGATAATTGATACAGTCATAATGGAGCAAGCATACCATAATCAAAGAAATATTTATACATCTTATATCGACTTCAAAAAAGCCTTTAACACTGTTCCGCATTCTTGGCTTTTGGAGGTTTTAGACATTTGTAAAATATCGCCGAACATAAAACGTCGTACGCAGCAACTTATGAACTCATGGAAAGTTACTTTAAAACTATTTCATAATAACGGACTCATAAAAACTGCTCCCATACCTATTAAAAGAGGTATTTTCCAAGGAGATAGCTTGAGTCCGATATGGTTTTGTCTGGCGCTAAATCCACTTTCTTCGATACTAAATGCGTCAAACTACGGCTTTAGTTTAAAAGCACCGCGTGTATCGCAATATAGACTTTCACACCTACTGTACGTGGATGACATAAAGCTATATGCTGCAAATGAACGTCAAATGAATACGCTACTGGAACAAACAGAAGATTTTTCAAATGATATAAAAATGTCGTTTGGAGTAGAAAAATATCGAAGATTAAGTGTGGAAAATGGAAAACTTATAAGGCGAGAATTTGAATTAATGACTCATGAAACTGTAGACTCAATGACAGAAGGCAACACATATAAATACCTTGGTATTTTACAGGCTAGGAGGATGCAGCACAGTGAAATAGTTTCAGCCATAACTAGTGAATACCTCCAAAGAGTGAAGAGCTTGCTGAAATCATGATTGAATGGGAATAACCTTTTTAAAGCCATTAACGCATTTGCGATACCGGTTTTAACATACACCTTTGGTGTAGTAAAATGGTCCGAAACAGAACTGGAAAACGTCAAGAGAGCAACAAGGACATTGTTGACAAAGTATGGCACGCATCACCCAAAATCGGCAGTAGAACGTCTCTACTTGCCACGTCGACAGGGAGATCGAGGGATGGTAGACATTAAGCAATTACATAATAAGTGTAAACAAAGCCTTCGTTTATACTTCCACAACCAAGAGAACAGCCTACTCCAAACCGTGTGCAAAGCCGATTTAAAATATTCACCATTAAATCTTAGTGAATTTTCTGCAATCGAATTAATATCAGGAACGCAACATATCCAGTCGCTCATGCAAGACTGGAAAATGAAAGCGGTTCATGGCAGATATCCACATGCTCTAGACGCTCCTGAAGTAGATAACGCTGCTTCCAACGAATGGTTAATTCACTCCGGTATCTACGCCGAAACTGAAGGTTTTATGATCGCTATACAAGATCAAGTTATTGCGACTAGAAACTACTCGAAATATATTATGCGTGCTTCCGTTGAAAACGACCTATGCAGACGATGCCAAAAGCAAACAGAAACCATCCACCACATCACAGGAGCTTGTGTCACGTTAGCAGCCACCGAATACTTAACCAGACATAACCAGGTGGCAAAAATTGTACACCAGAGTCTAGCGATACAACATAAGCTAGTAACGGAAGAGCTGCCGTACTTTAAATATACTCCAGACGCTGTAATTGAAAACAGAACGAGCAAGCTATATTGGGACCGATCAGTTTTGACGGACCATCCAATGCCACACAACAGGCCGGACATAATAGGCGTACCAAATACTCACAATCTTCAAGATTGTTATATGGAGAAATACAGAAAATACCAGAGCTTAGCATACGAGATCAAGGATTTGTGGAAATTAGAAAAAGTAGAGGTGATTCCAGTTATAATTTCGACAACAGGAGTTATTCCAAAATCATTGAACACTAGCCTGGAAAAACTCAACATGGTAGAAAAGCGAAGGGCCATACAAAAATCTGTGATATTATCTATATCATCGATAATTCGTAAATTTCTGAATATAAATTAGCATTAAGAAACAGAAAAACTTGCAACTGTGTAGTATTGTCAATATCCGTTTGTAACCAATCTGTAGATTATATTTCTCTTATAATACTTTATAATCAATAGTGTTAAGTATTTTGTTGTATACCAACCAA
>NW_023476741.1:0-2392 GCF_013731165.1 Rhagoletis pomonella
TGTTAATGTTAATGTTAATGTTAATGTTAATGTTAATGTTAATGTTAGTGTTAATGTTAATGTTAAAGTTAATGTTAATGTTAATGTTAATGTTAATGTTAATGTTAATGTTCATGTTCATGTTCATGTTAATGTTAATGTTCATGTTAATGTTAATGTTAATATTAATGTTAATGTTAATGTTCATGTTCAGTGGGCCGTATGAAACCCTCCGGCTTCCGTTTCTACTGTTTAGCAAAAAAATTCCTTCTTTCAACCACTTGTTGAAAGCATCCTTTAATACCCCTGGCCAGTATTCCACCAACAGTTTAACTATCTCTTTTGGGATTCTATCAGATCCAGGTGTTTTGGGATGCTTTACTAATTTGGCAGCAGACTCCATTTCTTTTCTGGTGATCAAACTGATATCCTCTTCAGGTAAAATGACAGTTTCCCTTACTTCCGTGGATATTTTTGATGCCGGGAATTGGTTTGAAAGTGCCAATTTTTTTACTAATTATTTTGTATGGGTTTGCTATTTTTATGGATTTTCTTAGATTTGTTTTCAGTTTTTGTAGAGTTCTTGGTACTCACAATTTTTTTGATTTCTGGGAGATTTTCTGCGCGTGGTAAGTCTTGTTCTTCGTAAACCAGCACTGTCGATGCTCCAACAATAGACGGATTGTCATTGTTTTTCATTTTGCCACACACCGGCATTGACTTGTTACAAACTTTTGTTACCAGGTGTTGAATATATTCTAACACAGATTCTGCTTTCATTGCTTTGAAGCTTGGTTCAAGTGAATCGTTTTCACGTACCATTTTATATTAGCCTGGAAAACATTTGGGTCTACTTCAGCCAAAATCCACCTCTTTCGCTGGTTGCACGCTTGATCTGTGCTATGTTGACTTCGAGCCTTGAAATAGATATATTAATATTATGATAATATTAATGATACCTAGTTAAACATCGTTGTCGACGTTACCGACTGCAGAGCTGGTCAAAATGGCCTTTACAGTCACCGCAACTACCTACCACGGGTTAATGACGTCTCTATACTAGAACCTTCGAAAGCTTTCTATTTATAACAGTGCACCTAAATTAATGCATAAGAAAGATGTTTAAGCTGAACCGTGAAAACTTAATCAAAAACTAAGGAACTACTTAGATCAGACTCTCTACCGGGTCTTATTTAGTAATGAAATACATTTTTACATTCCAATTCTCTTAAATTGATAAGTAAATTTGCTTATAAATAAACATAGTACCTAAATGACTTGCCCACACTTGCCCAGTCAATACATATTACATACATATACATATACAATAGTTAAAAATATACTACATATTGCATGTATATAATGGCATACTTATCTGTATTTTGCAAATACATTTTCAGACTTGCCTTCGAAATGATGGCATACAAATGTGCGATGTTGATAAAAAAATTCACATATGCAAGCTTGTAATTAAATGTTTTTTTTTATTTTGTTTTATTTCTTTTTTTATGTATGTAAATTTGCCAGACATCGGTAAATGGGATATAAATATTCGGACACAAAGAAATCTTGGCGGCAGTACCGCGTATGAATTGTTATTGCTGCATACCTACGGTGGCCATCCGTCCTGTATTATACGCGACTGTTCTCTTTTTTGACCCATTGTCCTGGTAATTTATTTATTTTTTACGGGACGCCAAATGTTCTGTATGCATGCCTATAAACCAGTTTTAAGTGATGTTGGTATATGATTGAAATTTTCTCCATAAACAGTTATTATTTTCTAATCTGAATGCCTTTGATTCGACTCGAGGAATGCATACAGTGCCCAAACTATAAATTAGGACTCGATATTTTAGCTAGCTTTGACTATTTTTCTTCAGTTTATTATTTTTTGTTGACCCTTTTCCGACTTTGTGCAAAAAACCAGTTATAAAAATTAGTTCTGCAATGTTTAACCAAAATTTTATACTTTTTAATTAGAATCTCACTAGAATTGAGTATAGTAAAGTGCAAGTGGAAAGTGGTTCTCTTTTGCTTTTCTTTTAAAAAAAAATTTCGAACATACTTTGTATGAAAAAAATACGTAGCACCGGCAACAAAAAAAATTCCAAAAATGAACAGTAAGTCGGAGCGACTTCAAAATTGTACTTTATTGTATTAAAATGTCACCAATTTTTTTAAAGAAATTTTGCGAGATGAAAATCATACATTTGTGACGTTACTATAAGGATCCTGTTTCAGGGATTGTACATGAATGAAGAAGGCTTTAAGATCTGTAGTTTTTGTGAAAAAAATTTCCAAAAATTATTTTTTGTGCCGTATTCGGCTCCCATAAATGTGGTCACCGTATGCATACCTCTATGTTTCCTCTGAGGCAATGCTCGGATAATGTATTAAATTAAGTTTGCAG
>NW_023476741.1:2792-2952 GCF_013731165.1 Rhagoletis pomonella
TTCATGTATGTAGTATATATGTATGTGTAATATGCAAATAATCATTAGTCAGCTCGATCAATCCGTAAATAAACAAAAGCTATTAATCAATTCTGCTTGAGTGGAAAACTGCAAAAAAAAAACAATTTTATGAAAAAAACTGTTACATACATCTTAACAG
>NW_023476742.1:0-2952 GCF_013731165.1 Rhagoletis pomonella
GTGAAACTGGCGACACTGGTGACACTGGCGACACTGGTGACACTGGTGAAACTGGTGATACTGGCGACACTGGTGAAACTGGTGACACTGGTACACTGGTGACACTGGTGAAACTGGCGATACAGGCGACACTGGCGACACTGGTGACACTGGTACACTGGTGACACTGTTGACACTTGTACACTGGTGACACTGGCAGAGCCGAAGACTCCCGACACTGGTACACTGGTGACACTGGTGACACTGGCGACACTGGCAACACTGGTGGCACTGGTACACTGGTGACACTGGTAAACTGGTGACACTGGCAAAGTGCGAATAGACACTCCCCAAATTAATAGCCACGATAACGGGACATTGGCCCATTGGTGAACATGCAGCTAGAATGGGCCTTCGGAATAACCCCCGGTGCCGTAGCTGTAATTTTGTGGGAAGTAAGGAAACGGTCCTTCACTATCTCTGCGAGTGCCCAGCATTGGCACAAATAAGGCAGATCACACTCGCGAGTTTTTCCATCCAAAATCTTGGGGAAATTTCCAAATTCACCATTACTAACCTAAATAGATTCATCGGAAAATCCAAATGGTTTGACGAACCCAACGAATCATGAAATCAGATAAAATCAGGGGTCCCACAGAGAGCGTATCAAAATGTTGCTTTCAGCACTAATTGGGTCCTGGGAACGTACCCAGGCGACGCTTCTACCAACCAACCAACCAGGCAGACACGAGTTTTGTAGTCGAAAAGTACACTGTGTAACTTTTGTTGCAAAATTCCAAATAGTTTTTTTTTAATCAACAATTGAAAATTTTTGCAGTGATTTGGACATTTTTAATTTTATTTGAAGTGTCCGAATGGAAAAAATTTGTTGGGTGCAGATTTAAGAAACATTAAACTATACAATGAAATTATTTGCGTTACAAAAAATTTTTTTTGTTGCTTTTCTATAATTTTTTTTGAACAGTTGAACATTTAAACACTTTCTGCGCCTCGTGGACGGAAATTTTTAACAACAACTTATGTAATAAACATTTCTGCATTTATCTATGAAAAAAATGCGTGCATTTCGATATAGTTTGGTGGGAATGAATTTTTATTTGCAAGCGCGCGCGCCCGACTCCCGCGGGAATGTGATATTCGAACATGAGAAATAAAATTGGAACGATTGAAACATGCATTTCTTTCTTGTGCAAGAAGTCAACATGGATTGGGCGCAATCCAGCCGCGAGAGTCGGGCGCGCACGCTGGCAAATAAAGATTCATTCCGACCAAACTATATCGAAATGCACGCATGTTTTTTCATATATAAATGCAGAAATGTATATTACATAAGTTGATGTTAAAAATTTTCGTCCACGAGGCGTAGAAATTGTTTAAATATACAAAAATGCTCAATTGTTCATAAAAAAATTATTGAAAAGCAAAAAAATATATATATATGTATATTTGTAGCGCAAATAATTTCATTGTATAGTTTAATGTTACTTAAATCTGTTCCCAAAAAAATTTTTTTATTCGGACACTTACTTTCAAAGAAAAAAAAAATTTTAATTGTTGATTAAAACAAAACTATTTGGAATTTCGCAACAAAATTTACACAGTGTACTTTTGGACTACAAAACTCGGCTCATCCTGAATATCATTGAAAAATATAAATCTTGGTAAATTCGGGGCCCACTTGAGGAAGCCTTACTTACCCATATAGCAATGAACAATTTTTCTGAATTTTCTATATTTAAAAAACCAATAACAATCGAAGCATCAACTTCGTTTCTGATACGCTTTTGCTCTAGCGATGCGTTTTGATAACTTTTCGGATGCGTTTTGGAAAAGTATACATTGTCAATATTTTGTAGTTCGGCGTTAAGAAACATTAGACTTTGTACGTATGCAAAGCAATTGACGTTTTGGAAGTCTCATTGGTTAGAAAACATGTATAGACACATCATTCATGTGACAAGAAGTGAAAATATGCTGATCTTCTTCATACAGCCCCATGACGGAATTATACCAGGTGAAGTAATTACACTCTTAAGCTAAGCGTACACGGTAGAGAAATCTCTCTAGAGTTTTACTGAAATAAAAATCTCCTCTCTCAATTAAGTTTACACGGTATAGTAACTCTAGGAGATATTCACTCTAGCTAGAGACAAAATAGAGAAACCTCAACTTTTCTCTATCACGAACTCTACAAGCTGTGTACACGGTAGAAAATAGTTACCTCTCGCCTAAATTTAGTTTTCTATCTCGAATTGTTGTCAACGCTTGTTGTATGTATATATGTTTATACCCGAGCGCACTTGTGCACAAGGGTATATTAATTTGGTTCACATAACGGTCAACGAATCGAGATAGATATAGACAAATGTATACATAGATAAATGATCAGGGTGAAAAAAGAAATCGATTAAGCCATGTCTGTCTGTCCGTCTGTCCGTCCGTCCGTGTACACGATAACTCGAGCAAAAATTGAGATATCTTAACGAAATTTTGTATGTAGGTTTCCCTGAATCCAAGGTAGGTTGGTATTGAAAATGGGCGAAATTGGACTGTAACCACGCCCACTTCCCATATAACGGTAATTTCCAGAAATACGAAAACTGCGATATTTTAGTAACTAATGAAGATAATTCACTCAAAATTGATATTTACAATAATTTTTAGACAAAAAATAAGAATATTATAAATTTTTGGAAAATGGGCGTAGCCACGCCCACTTATGGTTACATGTGTATATTTTGGTAACCACTGCACCAATTTCTTCCAAACTTGGCACTGTCGTTGGCCTTGGTACAGCATACTAAATGGCCGAAAATTTAAAAAATCGGACAATAACCACGCCCACTTCCCATATAACGGTAATTTCCAGAAATACGAAAACTGCGATATTTTAGTAACTACTGAAGATAATTCAGTCAAAATTGATATCTACAATAATTTTCAGACGAAAAA
>NW_023476743.1:0-2951 GCF_013731165.1 Rhagoletis pomonella
TTTTTTCCTCTCATACGCCTCTATTTGTGATAGGAGTTCTCGACAAGACCGGCAAGTCTATAAGTTATTTGTTCTCCGGTATATGTATGTAATAATGGTCGTTTCGCTGTTTACGATGTCATAGTTTGAGTCAGAGTCCACTTAAATCTGAATCTGAATGAGCTATTTTATTGCTTCTGCTAACTCATGCTAGCCGGTAATAGCAGACACCTCTGACAATTGGGTCGCGACGAGGACACATTTCAACAAAACATTGTAGCTGGGTCCCACCAGCAAAAATCGCAAACAATTTTCGCCTCAATAGAGTGGATATTGGGTAAATAACCTTTGCAGCTTTGATAAATATCTGACACGCGCATATATACATATATTGGCCGTTTCTTCTAACCTTAAATAGTGCAAATTCGTTGGAATTTCAATAATTTAACAACTCAAATATTTGGATGCTAAGCGGAACGAATTGAATACCTTTGCGGTTAGAAGACCCAAAATAAATAGCATTAAATTGGCATCGAAAGATCGAAAGATCTGTGCGAAAATTGAATTTAATAAATTTTTTGTTTCATATGGCTGGTTTTCCATTCGTTTTTCGAAGCTCATGCGACGAGCAAATATGAAGTGCTGGGAGGTGTTTTTCCCCTGCAGCTACGCACGCCAACACCTAACCTTCAACGTTCAACGGAAATGAGCTCGTACAATGGCCACACATATACACCTACGCAACATTTAAGTTTACTTGCGCAAGTATTGTGGAAATAGTTGAGAAAAGTTAAGGTTTCCGCGGCGACGGTGAGCAGTGGGCCAGGAAGTGCGTAAGGATGTGGTAGCGATAAGCGATTGTGTTATAATTAGATTTTCATGAATTTACTTATTACTCGCTCGAGTGTGCACTTACGAACGGAATGTGTGTGCACTTTTGTACAAATACATACATGGTACGTATGTATGTGGTTTGTTGCTTTCTTACAAGCATTTACTTTTGATGCTTTTCTACATATGTTTGTTTGTATGGAAGTGCGTTTTGTTTGTGTTTCCGCTTATTGCGTTGAGGTGTTGCCATTTCACCGTAAATGTGGTGTGCTTTTGTGCAATAAAGCGTTAAGTTCACAGAGCGAATGATTTGCGAAAATAATAGAAATGGTTAATTGGAGGAACGTAAAGTTATAGGCTAAAAGAAGGGAATACTTTGGAGGGCAGATAAAGGGTAGGTAGCGAGGATTGAACTAAATTTAATATTAAAGCTAAACATTTAATTTGTGTAAATTGTGAGAGAGGTGAAAATAAATTTAAAAACGCTGCTTCGTTGTCTTTTTATGTAATACCAGTCTCTATTTCGCTGAATATTATCACTCATTGATTTTGTATCCTGCAACTATTTACGTATAAAGAATCGAAATAACTGAACCCACTTTTTACATACATACGTTATTCCAATACTTGCGCAAAACAAAATTTCAATGAGAACGACAATACTGCGTCTTTGGAGACCTATTCTTTTAATGGCGACCACGACGCAGGCCGCACCTGGAATGCCACGACCCTGAATGGCGAAGTTTCTTCTGTCCGCCTGGTTGATATCCTCGGGACTTAATGCCTTCTAAGAAATGCGCTAAACACAGCAAGATAAACTTAGCATGGCACCTTGCGAAATCGACTATAGTTGCCATGTAATATAGCGCAAATTTGCCGGTGGATTTGTATTGGCAGAAAGAGGGAGACCTCGCACCGATCCAGCACACATACCAATACTTAAGGATGTGGCGCCTAAAGACCTATTCCATGGCTGTCTAGTTTTTTTGTGGCGGTATTTCTTTCCATTTAAGTAATACACTATATGTTCTAAATATGAAATAAATCGGACCATTAATACGGATTTCCCAAATATCTCGACTCCTGAGCCACCTATCGAGCAAAATATTTCTGGAGTTATTGGGGCATATTCATAGTCAAAATAAAGTAGACTCTAAACTAGCTTCTTGTCATAATTTTCAATGGAATATTTGTCAAAAAAGGTGCAACTAACTTTAGAATCGACTTTATTTCGACTATAAATATGCCCCATTGTTTTTCATATACAATACAACTTAAATACGACCCAAGAACAGACAAGAAATACAGGTTTTCTAAATTCAGGTGTCCTCCGCCACCTATCGGGAAACATTTTTTGTGGAGTTATTTCTTTTCATGTGAGTAATATACATTCCAAATATGAACCATATCGGACCACAAATGAGGGGCTTTAAAATATCTCGATACCTGTGCCATCTAGCGGATTAATTCATCTTCGATATTGAATTGTCGTCGGGTTCTGAGCTTAGTTTGAAGTTTCAAGACTTTAGCTCATCGGGAAGTTGGTAAAAAATTTACTGCAATCTGATTACACACAGGTGAAACATATAAGAAGCTTGTAAAAAAAGCTGTTCTAAGCTAATTGGAAATTTAGCTGAAGTGGGGTTTAACCAAAGAGAAGAAATGTAGAAAAACAATAAAAAAGGAAAAATAACAATATTGGCATCGTTCACTGGTTTTTCTTTGAAAATGTAGCACTTATAATGAGCTTTGCTTCAAGTATCTTCACATTATTTTTTTGCCAATTAATTTACTAGAACGCGTAATGAAATTAAAAACCAAATTTAGTAAAACTCATGATAAAAAAAAACGCATGGTAAAACTGCTTATTTATTTAAGAGCATAAAAACCCGAGAAAAAAAAAACAAGTTTACATATAACACTCGTACAATCGCCAATAAATTAAAATTCTAATCCCCCTTGTTGTGAATTTCCGACCATTTCGGTATCTGCCGCATGGCCCAGAAAGGCAAGATAGAAATTGCAAAGATGAATCCTCCTCCAAGAAGTACCAAATCCAGATTGGATAGTGGATGCTTTGGTGGACCACTCTTAGTAGATTGATAGCAGCGCGTTAATATTCTATTTCGTAGTACTTGTGG
>NW_023476744.1:0-2951 GCF_013731165.1 Rhagoletis pomonella
GAAGTTTTAATGATCCAGCTTTCCTCTGGCTTAGAATTAACATCCGTTTTTCTCAATGAAAAAAACTTTTCCTCCGAACACACGGACGCCCCTCTCATTCTTACGTTAAGTTTTCAAAACTTTTGCTCTCGCCTTTTACTCTAGCAGGACGTTCCCCAGACTTTTGTTCTTTTTTTCTTTTGCGTTTTATTTTTCGCTACTGTTGATTTTTGTCAAGTAGTTACTTATCTATACTAATTATATGGGCAAATATAAAAAACCGGTAACCTAGGTGTTGATTAGCTTTATTTTCACTGTTGGAAACTATATCAAGCTGGTTGCTTTTGGATATAATTCATTGACGTATACTTGAAGCCTCAAAAAAAAATGTAGACCAATTTGCTGCATAACTTTTGAATTATAGGTGTTTAAATCAGTGCCCGCCAAACACTTTCCTGGGAAATGAACTATATTCGGCCTTTCACATGTACACAATCGGCTTCGTACACGTACACAATCCGAACGACAACAGAAAGAGTAGCAGAGCAACAAATTTTATTTAGTTGCATGCAAACAATAGGCGAAGCAGGTTGATGACGCATTATTGTCGAATAAAGTAGGTACACTGAGCATAATGAATGAATATTCATTCAAAAATTTTATAACACAATTTTTCGTACATACACCCCTAGAAATAGGTATGTATATGGTACCAAGTCGTGCTTTTTCTTCATATTAAAATAACTTTGTGAATTATGTATTTTTTTTTTTAATACCAGACTAGTCCTCAATTAAAACATACAATATGTTTTGTTATTTATCTTTTGGTTTAGTCGTTATTTTAAACTTTTCTTAAATGTCAAGTTTTACCTAATTTTAAAATAAATTTATATTAGATATATATATTTTCATTTTATTTCTACTTGAAACCAACGAAATTTTCTTTTAATATTCAGAGTGCTCGAAGCACGTTATCTTTTTTGCTCAGAAATCCACACTTAAATTATAAAAAAATAATAATAATTTTGTACAATACATACAAAATTTTACCAACTTTTTCCTTTCTCAGGGCCGTTAACTTTCATTATATGTTTCTATGTTGTTTAGATCTAAAAACACGCACAATGAAAAAAACTGCAAAAAAACATACCAAAGTTTTTATAATAAGTAATACAACACAGAAATTTTTTTCCGTGCATTACCACCAACACGTTCTCATTTTTTATTTCATAACTAATACATTCTCATTTTTAGACTTTTCTCTTTTCGGCGGACACTGGTTTAAATTAAAAAAAAAATAACGAAAACAAGTGAATTTTTTATGTAATTTTTAAGAGGGGCAAAATTAATTATGTCATAACTTTTGGAGCACACCATATTCTGATTAGAAATTTAATGGGCATTTAGTACTTACATACTATGTATACATGTATACATGTATACTTCATATGTAGTAGGTAAGAAAAATGTCCATTAAAAAATAACGAAATGGCAAGTAACTAAACATTTCAGAATTTTTTAAATTTTCTGTTTATCGCGTATAGTTTTTGAAGCATTTAAATTTAAGAACTTTTTAAATATGTATTGTATTCTACACGAATAATTGTTACGAATAATTTGTTACCTTAGCAAGAGGTGAGCTTTCAGAATAAACCAACTTTTAAAGAAAATATATTTTGCGATCTTGAGCGTAATTTTTATTCCAAAAATATCTTATTTGAAGGCACATTTGGAAAATACGTCGAAACGATCTAAATATTTTTATAACTACTAGTACTTATAACATTGCATATACCTGTTAAATGCTTCAAAAAAATGTTCTCTAGAAGTGTGTAAAAACCCCGATCTAGTACTTTTAATTATGCTCCTTCTTGTAGTCAGAAAATATTTCGAGGTGGTGTCAAATCAAATTTTTTCCCTTTTTATAAGTTCAATGGCGTCCCCAGTTTTGCCCGATTGTCTCCACTTTTGGAGATACCGCTTGTATACCGCTTGCACACCCTTGTATTTTAATATTTCCTTCACTATCTCATAAAATCATCGAAATCGGTTCACTCTAAAAACTAGCTCCCATACAACTGATTGTCCAGAGACGATGTTTTGCGTTATAACTCCTTCAATTTCAATTCAATTCAGCAGGTAAAAATTTGGTATAGGTTCACTTTAACATATAGCACGCATATAATATATTATTCCGATATGAAGTTAGAGGTATAGCGCAAAAACGCATATCTGAGTAATCGGTTGTATTGGAGCTATACGTTAAAGTGCACCCATTTCGATAATTTTAGGGAATAGATAAGGTAATATTAAAAACCCGTTATGTGCAAATTTTTAGTAAAATAACTGCAAAACTGAGGGAGTTTTTTATACCGTTATGTCGAAAACCGGAGCCGATCTGGTGAAACCGGGGATGCCATTTAATCTAGAACGTCCCAATTAAGTTCATCTTTCAAAATCTTTGTTCAAAGTTTACAACTTGAACCACGTAATTTGAACGAAGCTTATTCTTTTGTTTTCTATATCATGTTTATTCCTCGCCTAACTTTTGAAGCACTTAATGAAAATGAATTACACTAATATTAATAGATTTATTAAGAGAATACGAATAAAATTATATATAAAACATAGGTGTGCTCACAAATTTAAAAATACATTTTTTTGAAGTGTACCTATTTTTTAGATTGGCCCATATAAAGAGAAGTCGCTTTTTTTTGTAACAGGTAATCTTGCGAACGGCTGGTCCGATTTTAATGAAATAAATAGCTTTCAGCAACCACCATGTTTTAGGCTTTAAAAAATTTACTTTTTCCGGTAGGTGGACCAGGGACCGATCTATTCGAAAAAAATCTTATTATGGTCCGATTTGCTTAAAATTTGGTACGTAGGTAGCCTTTTACCTAGGTAAGCATAAGGGATCCTTTTTTCCGGGAAGTGGACCAGGGACCGATCTATTCGGAAAAATCGTATTT
>NW_023476745.1:0-2951 GCF_013731165.1 Rhagoletis pomonella
TTTAGATACACCAAAGAGCTCAGAATAAATAGAAAAGTCGATGAAGACATGCTTGTCTGTCCGTGCAGACGAAGACTGGAGCTAAAATTGAGATATTTATCTCAACGAAATTTGTTACAAGGTAGCTTGGTATTGAAAAATAGTGAAATCGGACGGCAACCACGCCCACCTGTCATATAACGGTCATTTACAGAATTAGGAAAACGGAAGATTATTCGATTTGGTAAACTAAAGGCATATCTATGAAAACAAATTTCCAAAATACCAAAATCGGAAGTTCAGTTCGGATCATGAGCAAACTTATGTACATTAGGGTGGTCCTTAAGTGCAGGAAGCAAATTTTTACATCAGATTTGCTCAGCCTCAATCCCTACGTCGATGCCACTAGAGTCGAAGATATCACACATAAATTTTAAGTTTCAGTCCCAATTGGAGGCGGTTAAGGCGTAGCGCACAGGGGGCAAAGTTTAGATTCCTCTTAACCGACTCCAATCGAGACCGTGATATTACCGATTGAGTGGGACTCTTTTCTGAGCCTCTCTAGGAGCATAAGCGCACCGCACAGGTAGTCTTAATTGTGCACCCTGTGGACTCCCCATTTATTGTTCACAATTTACTGGAGCATTAATTTTTTGTTTCAATTTCATTGTTTGTTTTAATGAAACCTTATAAAATTTTCAAGAGACCAAATGAGCCCGATTTTAAAATTTTCATTTCAAAATGCAGAAATAGTAGTAATTTTGAAGAAACTCGATTCTCCTGTTCCAGTTAATAAATGTAACAAAATAAAAACTTGTTGAAAATAATTGAACCCCAGAACCCACAAAAAATGTCCAAACAAGATATTTATGTTAAAAAAAAAATCACCAAAATTTTGGGTATGCAGTTTTATAGATCATAAAATTTTGGTATAATAAATAGCAAGTTTCAAGTGGCTAAGAGTTCGCGTTGATTCTTAATAATACATATAACACCGTGCGACAAAAACAAAAAAAAAAATAATTCAAAACCCACAAATGAATCGATACATATACTCACGAAACTATGGGCTAAATATAGTAAAACTGCGTTTTTAGTTTTTCACTCTGACGTTAGGATTTTCTTTCAAGGGATTTTAAAATTTGAAAGATAGGATTAATTCAAAAAATTATTAAAAAAAACACTGCAATGTAGAATAACAATACGGGTACCAAATGAGAGAAAAAATTCTGCACAATTTAAAAACAATAAAGTTTTTATTTTTGGTTTGAAAGGTATTGAAAATGTGCTTTTAATAAATTTTATATATTTAAGTGAATAAAGTTTGCTGGACGAAATTCGATGATGGGGTCGTGCGTATATTAGTCCTCAAACAATGATTTAAAAAAAATGTATATTGCAAATTTTCAAGGATATTTAGGACAAAATTTGTAAAAGACATTTACCATACCCATTCGTCCTTAAACACCAAAAAATGTATTCTATTCTAATTTTTTCTTTTTCATGATACCCTTATTATTATAGCACATTGCCCTGAATTTTTAAAATAATTTTTTGAAATAATCGTATTTTTTAAATTTCAAAGTCCCGACATCAGAGAGAAAAACTAGGTTTTATATAATTTTTTGAATAAAAAATTTCACTTCTGCGTTTGCGCATCGATAATCCCGGGTCGATCTCTGCTGAAGTTTAGACTTTGTTGTTTTTTCCATTTTCCTGATAAACACAATCGTGGTGCAAAGCTCAATAACAATATTAAAATAAAATATTTATAACTAAGTCAAAATAAAATTGACAAAAAATAATCAAATTGAGTGAAAAATAAACGACTCCAGTGAATTATGAACATCCAATTCCAATTTTGAACGCTTGTGCGCTGTTTGGCTGGAATGAAGCATAAACGCATGTATGTACATACATTTGTATGTATGTATTTCCTGTGTTAGTTTGCGAGGAAAATATTACAGCCATGACAACTCAAAATTTATGCATTATTGTGTTGTTTAAGCTTCGAGAAATTGTATTATCTTGCCTATCTGCACACAACAATGGAAGTTGATAGAACTATTTTTAGTAATTATTCACATACCCCAATATACATATGTATGTACATATGTACTTTTATTTGTATGTATAAATGTAAATTTTATTGATTGGCATGACGTATATATGTCAGAAAGTATTAGCAATCAAGAACATTTAACTAACAAACTACTATTACAGAGTATTTCTGTAACATTGATTGAATAATACAATTCAGTCATACCCATATTGAATTAATTAATTACATAGTATGTAATTGAATAAATTTCAAATGCAAATTTTTTTTGACCAAAATAACTTATGTATATACATACTTGAGCTTAAGAAGAGGCAAGGAGCATTAACGTCAATAAATTTAAAAAATTACTACTTTTATTAAAATTTTATTGAAGAATCGTCAATGCACATATGTACATACGTACTTATGTTCCAAGTTGCGGCCTGAACGGATTGACAGAATCGATTAAAATTTTGGCACAGTACTGCCATAACTACTGGCTCCATCATAGGCTATTGCGTAATGAACTTAGGCAAAAGGGCGTGGCACAACATATAGGCGTAAAGTTTTCATCAACTATAGCCTGGCAATCATAAGCCGCATGATTGTAAATTTCCAAACAGGTGGCATCCAGGTAATAACACCCGCCCTATACAAAAGAAATCGGCTGCCAATTAAACTGTATTTGACGTCGTGAACTTTATTACATAATGGAACAAAAAAATTTCATTTTTTTTATTTAATATTTTACTAAGTCTTTTCCCCAAATGGTTCTTGCTTACTACGCGGCCCCGAAAACGCATATTTTCTCCTTTCCAATTAAGCGAAATTTAATATACATATATTCATTCAATGCAAAATATATATTTTATACAAATAACACTTATTTTTATTTTTCAAATTATGCACAACTTCTACGATTGCAAATTGT
>NW_023476746.1:0-2951 GCF_013731165.1 Rhagoletis pomonella
TTTTTGTGTAGCAAAACTGTAAACAAATGGCCTTATTCATAAAAAATAAAGTAGCTTTAAAAAACGTTTATAAACTGAAAAATGTATGAAAACGTCATTTTATAAAGCTCTTTAAACTTACTTTATTTTTTATTCATAAGGCCAAAAGGATGTAAGAAATGTCAACGAAAACACCAACAATCGGTGTGAACAGCCTTCAGCCCACAATCCCAAAACTCGTACGGGATCGCAACTATTGAATCATGATCTGCTAGAAAATAAAAGATACAAAACCATTTACACGTTTGTAATTGAAGCTTTGCCCGATGGTAGCTCTTCGCTTTGCTCGCCGCTCTACTTTTAAGCCTGCTATACAGTTCAATGCTAGCGTGAGCTTTTTATTTTGACCAATATCATCGTTAGTACTTAACTTTTTGCATTAGTTTATACTCTCAAAAGATAGAGAATTAAAATATCTTTCGGGATTCTAGAATAAAAACTTATTTAAAATGCATAATATGCCTTTTTTCAAGCTCACACTCAACTGTGTGCGTACGCAAAGGATTCGCATGTGAACGACAGGTAGGGACACGAATTTCGATACGATACGATACCATATCCATACTTTTGGCATTCGATACCGATATTTTTTACTCGATAGTTTTAAAATGATATTTTTTGGAATCGAGTACTAGAATCCTAGTATCGTATCGAATGTCATAAACTCAAATTAGTCAGCTTTCAGACACGTCAAGTCTTACTTTCAAGTCTGCTCGTTCTATGGCGAAGGAGGTGAGAAGAAAGGGGAAGAGTGCAGATACCTCTCATTTAAAAAACCACGAACTTGAATTCAATAAAAGTTGACGCGTCTGGAAGCAAATAGAAAACACAAAAGAGAATGCGAAAAAATTACTTTCAAGACTTATCTGATTATCAACTCTTCCCGATATAAATTGGGCTTTAAAGAACTGACATTTTTTACTATCGTTAGGATTGCATGTGGCGGGATTTGAACACGCGAGCTAGGTATTTTAAGTCAACACCTCAATCTCTACGTGTAAAAATAATAGATTGGCGCTTACAAAATATGTTAGCGTTTAACCGAGCTTCTCCTCCGATTTGTTGCGTGTGCCTTGATGTTGTGCCACAAAGGGCGTTTTTATGAGAAGCTATAAAATTTTATGAGCTATAAAACTAGTACATACCGAAAGAGGTTCTTAATGTTTTATTTCCATAGTGGAGGAACACTATGCGTATCGACAGATTTCGATGTAAGTTTCGATGCATCGATGCGAGGAATAACATCGATGTATTTTTGCCACTGACATCCCTAAACGTTCCCGCTCATGCTCGCATTGAACTGTATCATGTAGAACATGTATGGGCATTTATAGAGAAATTTATGTAGCAACTTTAGATTAAACACAACGACCAAAAGTTGCAATATTCTTCATATCTATTTTACATTTCACTGTTTATATTGCCAGGAAAATTGCGTTTAGTTACAAATACTGTTTTATAGTAATATTAAAAAATTCGGGAAGAAGAAATCCACTGAATTCAATGTGATGCATTTTCCACACATTTAGTGGTAGCTCGCCACTTCGCGTGTCAGCTGTTTATCTGCCCGGGGATTGGCAGTGCTGCCAAGTACGAAAACGAGTTCCTGGGCGCCCACTCAGAAAAAATGAGAGAGTTTCATATCTAGTTATCCATGACTGTATAGCAAGTGAGGTATTCGAACAGACCGAAACGCAAACAGCTGTTTTCTGTTGTGTAATTTGACATTTGATTAAATTTTTCTGGAGGTACAAGCGTTCTGTTAAGGAGTTTTGCAGACCGAATAATTGATATTTTTTCAGTTACCATCATTGGTTATGGCCTGTATCCGTGGCTGTCTGAATCTTTTACCCGTAAATATTCGAGCGACGAGAAATTTAAGCATGTCGGCGATGAGACGAGCTCAAGAGGCTTTAGACAAAATTAAGGACAAGAATCCATATTTCGAAAAGTATGCCGACAAAATTGCAAAACTTCAGAAAACATCGCCAGAAGAGTTCCTAGACCGTGTTGACAAAGTCGTGCACCCTATAAAGGAAGGAAAAAGTCAAGCACGGTAAGCGTATTTTTCGTTATATGTATTAACGTCAACCTATTGGCAAGCTATTTTCATAGGACATACTCGGAGTTGCTCAATCCAAAACAATCACGGAAGAATGAACAAGTCAGTGAAATACCATATAAGAAGCTGGCGGATATTATGAAACTTGAGCTAATGGAAGATAAGACAGCTGAGGAAATCTCAAAGATTTGGTACGAATACCATAAAACAAAGGATGTGCTTGCGGCAACATTAACCGTAAGCCAATTTGATACGCTTATGGAACGCGCGAAGCAATATCCCATATTTTTGCTTCCACTTCCTCGTAGCGAAGGTTTCGAGTTTATAATGCTACAGTTTGCCGCTAATGCGGTTCATTTCACACCTTTGCTAGCCTACCAGGTGAGTGGTGAAAATTTCGTCAGATTAAACATGAATTTTGATACCCGTTATCTGGCAGGTGCATGCTGAAAATGCGCCGGAATGTTTAACATTGGTGCATTACACTGAAATGAAGGATAAAGGTATCATTCTAATGCGCGGTGAATATGATAGCAACGTCCTCACTGGACAAGAAGCACAATGTTTAGCCAATGAATTGCAAATGTTTTATTACAAAAGTGATCAAAGCAAAATAAAACTCTTGGAAACGTTTAACAAAAAACCAGATGAGTTCAAGCATACGGATTTAATCAAAGAAGTTGAAAATATTCAGTTGGCTTGAAAAAATAATATACTTGGAACTTTGGTACATATGTGTATTTATTAAATATGTTACTTTTAGAATTCTTGCTTCATCGCCAACTGTTTTAAGAATGTTTCTCTAAATGTAATAAACGAAAATGAGAAATCTTCGAAATATGGACTTAGT
>NW_023476747.1:0-2951 GCF_013731165.1 Rhagoletis pomonella
CAAGATTTAGTAAGAGAAAAAAATTCCTGGGAAGTTAAAAAACGTCATTTTTTACATAAAAAACGTCCAAACGTCAACAGGATACAAAAAACGTCCAAATGACGTTAAAAACGTCAACCTGGCAACGCTGGTTATGATCTGACCAGGTATTTAACCATGGTCCTATGGAGTGGAAGTACGCACATGTAATCACTCTGCTACGGCGGCCGCCGTGAGTACATGCTATACATATCGTCGTTTAAAGTACAAAACCGCGTATCAAGAAAATGCAAAACCGCGTAATTGCATAAATTATTTTCTAGAGAGTAAAGTCACCCATATTTCAAAATGGTTATCTTTTTTATAAAGCAAACGTATTTCTGGCTAGTATATTTCAGGACGAATGGATAAGAATTGAGCCAAGAGCTTTTGTGAGCAAATCCAATTTTTGGCAGCCAATGTCAGTCACACGGTTTTGCAGAATGACGATACGCGGTTTTGTACTTTAAACGACGATATATATGTACACATATTAGATTATTTATTCTCAAAATGCATGAAAACTATAGTATGCTTGCAAACAATTAATAACATTTTGCGATAAACAGTTTTACAAATGTATTTGCACTTCAAATTTGTATTTTGATAAAGTATTAATTAAATAAATTATTATTGTAAATTATTATTTTAATAAATAGGTATAAAGATATTTATACTTGGCAACTCTTGGACTTTTCTTCGTTTGTAACAAATGACAGATGTAAACAAAATAAAAAACTAATTGTATTTTTACAAATTTAAACCAAACGGGCGTTCTTTACAAAAAAATGTAGTTAGGGATCGAATTGCCCATATTTTTTTTACAATATCAAGTGCCCACAAGAAGTGTTAAACCACTAAATAGCTTAAAAACCGCTTTCAAAAATTCGAAACGAGAGTGAAGTGCAGTGTTCAATTGTGATCGAAATTGCAGGCAAAATTTGTGCGTGTGTAATTAGTGTTTTACTTATTTGAATAAATGTTGCCCGTTGTTATTAAAAATAAGCAAACCAAGACCCCCGCTTTCCACTGGTGGTTACATAATACTTGAATGTGTTTGTTTTGAGCACGCACGGCCAGTTAAACAGGCATGTCTGAATCGATTTCCTTCATCATTCTTAGCAATTTGATGTGCATTTTTATTGTTATGTGTTGCAAACAGACATTTTAGGAACTAAATAGGTTCTATAATCTCTGTACACAAGCGCACTTATTTTTAACAGTTTCCAGTTTATGTAATATTAATCAAAACAGCTTTTATTTATTTTATGTATTATGTGATTTCTGGAAGCGTCGAATACAAAAAAGGGCTGTGACTGGGTTTATGTAATTTGAAATTGTATTGATGATTACTAATAATAATAGAAAGGCGCTTACATACCGACACAACTAAAAATTTCATATATTTCAGTAGAGCCAATTAAAGATTTTTTGTTTCGTAATTTAGCAATAATATGTCTTGGAACGTAATTATTCCGGATTATATGCAGTCATACTGTAAGCTTTCAAATTATGTATTTTTCTAAACCCGAAATTTTGAATTGTGCTATTGCAGAGGACCATCGACATATGTTAGTGTTTGGCCGAGCTACTCCTCCGATTGTGGCATGCGCCTTGATGTTGTTGCACAAAGGGGAGGGACCTACAGTTTTACGCCGACTCCTGCCGGGGGCCGACCACTATTACAAAAAACATTTTCTTTTTTTTGTTGGCCGGAACTGGGCTCGGACGCTCACCCTGCGGAATGGTAGTGCGCACTTCTAACCACTACACCACAGCGATCCCCTAATTAATTTTAATCATTAATCGCGATTAACCATTTATTCGTTAATTTTTAGTTATTCATAGAATAACATTTTGTCGACAATACTCGCATAAGATAGTCCCAAATTTTCACAAAAGAGAAAAGTGATTTTCTTCAAAACTTTTGAATGACGTCTTGACTGAACTTACTAATTCGGAATTTCTACTATTACTTATAGAGTAGGCTATTCATAAAGTCTGGGTAATGAAATAAAAATTTTTCTATTATAAGTTCCATAAATATAAGGAGACTTTTATTGTTTAATTTATTTTTTGCACATAAACATGTATCTTGAACTTCTTTTTCCAAGAAGTGAGGATGTCAAAATTTCAATAGATATCGGATGTACCGTAATTTTCCAAAGAGATCTCCTAATAGATAAGTTCATGAAAATTATTCCAAACGAAAACTTAAAATTGATAAAAAAATAATATTTAAATTTAACTAATTTATATCATAGGTTTATCCCACTGTAAGTATGAAATCTTCAGTTATGTGTTTCCATTGCCACTTTTTCGTAGCCATATCAACAGCCTGACAATTAAGAAGATTGTGACGTTTCATGCTACCATACGCAATATCTTTAATCCTTCAAATTTTATTATTAACCTTTTGTTTGTTAAAAACATTTTCTTCTTAGATTCGAAACTTGATCAAGCAAAATTGCCTTTGTTTTTGACTAAGAGATGCTTAATAAGCTCAGAATTGTAGTTCTCATTTGCATACATAACAATAAATTATTAATTTTTGTTTCACACCAATTCCATTATTGAATAGTAAAATATATTTTAATCTTACCCAAATAAACAACGATTTAGTTCATGGGCAATCACATATAGAGTATAGGGTGGTAATGTGTTAAAGTTTTTAAACGTAAAATTACGGCTAATACCTTTTTAAGCGTTTTGTAATTTAACCAAAACTCATTAGCATCCACTCAAGCAAGGAATTATTTACTTTTCAACATGCATAAGCAGAGTGCACTTCTCTTTTGTTTACAATTTGGTTGTCAAACACACTACATCGGATCTTTTGACACATTTACCAGAATTTACCACCAGGTAGCTTCTGACAAAGAGATAACCTTACTTACTCTCTTATTTGTCCTCTCAGTTGACAGAAAAAAAAA
>NW_023476748.1:0-2950 GCF_013731165.1 Rhagoletis pomonella
CCAAGATCTTCAGCACGAATGGAAAAGTTATCGAAACGAATTACAACAACTTCAAAATTTGCATATCCTGCGTTGGCTAAAAGTAGTCGCGAACTGCACCGTGGAACTACACGCTTTCTCAGACGCATCGAGCGCAGCGTACGCTGCTGCAATCTACATAAAGGTAACAACTGACGGTTATACCTCAGTCAATTTGCTAATGGCGAAAACGAAAGTGGCATCTTTAAAGCAACTGTCAATTCCACGACTTGAGTTGTGTGGTGCTAGTCTCGCTGCGGTTCTCTTGGCAAAAACCAAAGATGCATTATCGTTCAAATTTGATCGATGTCTACTGTGGACGGACTCCGTAACTGCGCTCTGTTGGATCCGATCGTCACCAGGCAAATTGAAGCAGTTTGTTTCGAACCGTGTCACGCAAATTCAGAACGTCACTTCCGACGCAGCCTGGCGCTATATTTCAACGAAGGACAATCCGGCAGATTGTGCTTCGAGAGGTATTTCGGCCAACAATTTACTGTCCAACACACTATGGTGGAACGGGTCAGCATGGCTTTCCTTGAATGAACAATACTGGCCTCAACACAAAATAAACTTTCCGGAAAATATCCCGGAAACCAGAAAAGTCACTGTTTGCACAGTGCAACTTAATAATCAACTTAATAATCACTGCAAAATATTCGAGCCTCGACAAACTCATCGCTATAATTGGATGGTGCTTACGGTTTGCAAATAAGTGCCGAAATAAATCGAGTGTTCTGACATCGTTTTGCACCTGGCCAGAACGGTACAAAGCGCTAAAGATACTCATTAAGATGACGCAACAAACTGAATTTAAGCAAGAAATTTTAGCTCTACAACAACAACAAGAACTTTCAAAAAAAAGTAAGCTAAGAAAGCTGAGTCTAACACTGGATTCTGAAAGCATTATGCGTCTACGCGGGCGATTGCAACAAGCAGATATGCCGTTCAACGAAAGATGCCCTATTGTCATGCCCAAACGGCATCCTCTCACGTCTTTAATTGTGCACCATGCTCATCAGCGGTGTCTTCATGGCGGTACGCAAGTAACACTGGGTTATGTAAGACGCCAGTTCTGGGTTATCGATGGACGTACGGAAGTGAAACGCGTAATACGCAGCTGTGTCAAGTGTTATCGCCATAGCTGCACCCCACAAAAGTAAATGATGGGCGACCTTCCGGCAGCACGTTGCACTGTAACATTCCCGTTCATGCACACCGGCGTCGATTACGCTGGACCATTCAATATACGAGCAACCAAGGGGCGGGGACACAAGAGTTATAAAGGTTACGTGGCATTGTTCGTTTGTTTGGCCAGTAAAGGCATTCATCTTGAGTTGGTAAGCGACATGACAACTCAATCATTTATTCATGCATTAGAACGTTTTGTAGCTGCACGTGGCATCTGCTCAGACATGTATAGCGACAGAGGTACTACCTTTGTTGGTGCTGACGCGCTCACGAAAGAAGAACTTAAAGAATTTCGGAAGCAGTTGGACGCCGCGGCTAGCTATGCCTCACGGACTGGTATAAACTGGCACTTCATACCCCCAGGAGCTCCAAACTTTGGCGGGCTTTGGGAAGCCGGCGTTAAAAGCATGAAAGCCTTGTTAAAACGCACAATCAACACTACAACACTCACCTTTGAAGAATTTTACACAGTGCTCAAGCGAGTCGAATCGTGTCTAAACTCTAGACCACTTACGGCACTCACAGATGATCCTACGGATTTCGCTGCGTTGACACCAGGGCACATGTTAATTGGACGCGCTCTTACCAGCGTGCCAGAACCTAATCTTCTCGATACAAAGAGTGGTGTTTTGTACCGCTGGAAACAACTTAGCCAGATATATCAAGACTTCTGGAGCAGATGGTCTGTAGAGTATTTACATCATTTGCAAGTTCGCTCCAAATGGCATAAACAAGAACCGAATGTCAAGGTTGGAGAACTTGTGCTTGTTAGAGATGAAAAAGCACCCCTACTCAATGGAAACTGGCTCGAATTACAGACACCCATCCGGGCTCTGATGGACTTGTTCGCGTCGTGAGCTTAAAAACGGCAACTACCGCGTTCCAGCGAAAATATCTGTGCTGCCTATTCCTTCAGAAACGCCCAAGTCCTCGGACTAGGACACCTACGGTGGGCGGCGAACGTGATTTTCGTCGACATACGGGGGAAATGTTAAGGATTTTCTGAACAATTTTCGCTCATCAAATATTTATTCCATTTAACATCATCATAATTGTAATCAAAATACTTTAATAAATATTCTCGCGTTAGTACAAATAAACGATTGCTCATCATTTATCTTGGAAACAATTCCTGGCATCCCTCAACATAACCCCAAACAAGAAACCTAACTAAAGATAATCAAACTAAAAATTATGCTGTAGAAAGAAGGATCGACGGGAAAATAAAGGATTGGAGCTGGCCGAAGGAGGAGCAGCTGGCAACGTGGGAGACAGGACAGGAGATCTAAAGGGTGATAGGTATTAGGACACATAAGGGAAAACAAAGAAAAATAGGAAATACAGAAGTGCAAAAAGTTATGACCAGGTAAGTCTCTGAAAACGTTTTCATTACTATATACATATACACAAGAAGAATACTGTGCTTAATATAAAATGGCCGACGCGTCAGCGTCGGAAAATGCTGAGGGGGATAGCTCCGTGGTTGCCGCGGACTGGTTTATAGCTGGCAAAAGCCAAAGAAAAAAAGAAAATGCTAGAAAAATTTTAACCAAATCGGACAGAACAGTAATGGAATCGGACAACGAGGATCCAGAAAATAGAACAGTGACTAACAAAAATCCCAAGACAGACAAGAACAGTGAAATTGTACCAATGAAAGGAATTTTAGTACCTAAATGTGCAGATCCAAAACTTATTGCTAGGCAGGCATTGGAAAAACAAGGTCAGACAAACACAACCG
>NW_023476749.1:0-2950 GCF_013731165.1 Rhagoletis pomonella
CTCACAGGGACGGTTTCGGTTAAGGCCACGATTTATCTGAGTGTTTATGGCGTTAAGTGCTGTTGTTGTACTGTGCACTTTACGGAAACCATGCTGATGCTTCGCTGGGGTCAAGTGGTTTGTGAAGTACGGGAGTAGCAAGGCCTCGAGTGTCTTCGCTACCGGGGAAAGGAGTGTTATCGGACGATAAAAATCTCCTTTGTTGGCAGGTTTCCCCGGTTTGAACAGTGGGACCACTCTCCCCACCTTCCAGATGCCTGGGATGATGAGAGTGGCCATTGACAAGTTGAGGAGCTCCGTTAGGTACGCTACCCCCGCAGGACCCAAATTTTTCAGCATCAGCATGCATATTCCGTCGGGACCCATGGCTTTGGAGGCTTTCGTCTTCCCGATGGCTACCTGAACTTCACCGCAAGTGAAAGTAAGGGGGGCACAGGTTGTTGGCAGTTTGTGCAGCCTTCTGGTTCTTCGGCGCTTGGCTTTGTCCACCGGAGGATGCAGTATGAACTGCCGGCTAAAATAGCTCGCGCATCGCTCAGGGTCCGACGAAGCATGGTCGCCGAAGGAAATTTCGACTCTGTCGTCGTGCTTCGTCGGATTAGACAGTGACCTCACGGTTGACCAAAGCTTGCTCACACCAGAGGTGAAGTTACAGGTCTTCAGATGCTCCTCCTACTTCTTCTGCTTATGTACGTTTACTAGTTGCCGAATCTCCGCGTTGAGATCCCTCATACGGGAATCTCCGGGATCGGCCTGCCGAAGGCAATCACGCTCATCGGCTAGAACAGCCGCTTCGGCAGGGAAGTTTGGACGTGGGTCCGATATACATCCGGCCGATATGAAGCGAGCTGCAGCAGCAGTGACAGCCCTGCGGAACTTACGTTCACCGAGATGGACGTCGGTTGGTGTGGGGAGCGCTGTGAAGGTGTTTTCGGTAAACTCCGCGCAACCTTTCCAATCAGCTTTAGAAAAGTTGATATAGGTCCGGTGTTTGGCGGAGGCAAAGTCGGTTGGTTTATCTATCGAGATGACTATGGGTAGGTGGTCTGATGCTAGAGTCAGCATAGGTCGCCATGTTATGCTGTTTATCAGACCAGCGCTGACTATTGTGATATCTGGCGAGCTACTGCAGTTACCCATAATCCTGGTGGGTGCGTCGTCGTTCATTGTGCAGAATGTCGAATCGTCTATCTGCTCAGCCAAATCTGTTCCCCTACGATCGTTTGACAGGCTTGAGTGCCAAAGATCGTGGTGCGCATTAAAGTCACCTACTACCATACGGTTTTCACCTCTGAGGAGCGCACCTATATCAGGGTGATATCCTGCCGGGCAGAAGGTGACAGGGGGTAGATATATGTTAAATATTTAGAGCTCAACATCGCCTGACCGGATAGCGATGCCCTGACATTCTAGGGTGGTATCCTTGCGGTCGATGTCTTCTTCGATTAGACGATACTGCACGGTGTTGTGCGTGATGAACGCTAAGCCACCACCATTATCTCGCTCGCGATCTAGACGGTGCACGTTGTACCCGGCGCAATTCAACAAAGTTGAATTGCTGTGCAACTTCGTCTCTTGGACCGCAGCTATCAATATACCATGCCGACACATGAAGACGGTTATCTCCTCAATCTTGCTCTGTAGCCCGTTGCAGTTAAATTGAAGGAGCTTCATGTGGTTCGGGAGACGTGTCGTGATGTGGGGTGTAAGTGATGTGTGTGTTCTTACCGCCGTTGGCTGTGTGCGCTGCTGTGATGATTGCCGCCCTGTGGTGGTGGCGGGAGGCGTCGCAATTGGGGTCTGCGACCGAGCAGCGCAACGCGGGCCCTCGAAGTTCCCAGTCCAATCTCGCGTGGTACGCAGACCTGAGCATGCCCTAAAGTGGCACCAGCCAAGGCAGGTGTTGCACTTGACTGATGTCACATTACAGAATATCCTGGTCTGACATACCGTGCAGATTGTAGGGGGAACCAGGAGTTGTTGGCGGCGGCGTGTGGGTGGTGGTGCGGTTGTGTGTTATGTTATGTGGTCTGTCGTGACTGTGGTATGGTCTGTGGTGTTATTATGTTGTTGTGTTGTGGTGACTGTGTGAGGCTGCTCGGGCGGACTGAGGTTAGCCGTGGAGGCTGCTCTGTTTGAGGAACAGGGGGCCACGTACGACGTGGTCCACTGTCGATGTGTCCGTAGTCGCGAGCAGACTCTGAGGTGACTCCACCCCTCGCAGGCATTACACTTGACTGTGGTGGAGTTGTGGTGTAATCGTCTCCGGCATACACAGCAGGTGTAGGTTTCTGGCCCTGGGTTTGACTCTATTCCAGCCCTGAGTAGAAGAATACGTAGTGAATGTAGCCCTATGGACGGACAACTTCTGAGATACTTCGCCGACCTAAACGGGGTTAGATCGCCGAAACAACAGCTCTTGGTCGGGTAAAACCCGAGTCATTCCGGTACGTAGAACCGGCTGTCGTGGGAATGATCTAAACGTTATGCACAAATTTACTTTAAAAGAACTAGCGTGAAACTGACTTATTATTTGAGAATTTATCTATGTTATTCCAATTATAAAAAAATTGTTATGTAGTTTTATTCGAATTGAAATACGCATTTAATTTCATCTTCCGATTAAAATGGATCGATCTTTGTAAATTTTAATGGTAGATTATTCAATATTATCAAAGTCACCCTCTACCAACTTAATTTTTACATATTTCGTCTGTTTTCCCTTAATTTGATAAAATACTTCTTCCTAGTTACCACTTAGTTGCAGCTGCAGCCAAAACTAAATTTTAAGTTGGTACTTAGCCAGCAAAGTCGAAACTAAGGCGACTATGAATAGCTTTAGTTGTGACTTAGAATAGTTTCGACTTAGTTGAGTACTAAATATGACTATGAATATGCGCCATTTAGTTTATTATTTAGTGCGTTCCAGAACATCTACGATTTGCAGGTT
>NW_023476750.1:0-2950 GCF_013731165.1 Rhagoletis pomonella
TTTTTTCAAAAATTGCCGCAACAAATGCAACTGAAGTAGCTCATGCGCGCTGGCGTAGTTGTTTATTATCAGAATCAGCAGACACTACAAAGCCAGTCGACAGCACTACCAGTGTGGTTGCACATAGTAAAATCAAAATTTATTTTCAAAATGTTTCTGGAATGAGAACTAAAGCTGATGTAGTCCGCAGATTGAGCTCACATTTGGATTTTGACATATTCGTAATCGTCGAAAGCTGGTTAACACCTAATTTCTTTGACTCTGAATTCTTCGATCCCGATCTATATAACGTTTACCGCAAGGACCGCGACGAAAACAGGTCGGGCCTGTCCAGAGGCGGTGAAGTGCTTATAGCAGTTCAGCGTAGATTGTGCTCGTCGATGGTTCATCTTCAAAATAATGGTTCGGAGTTCCTCTGAACTTCTCTTTGTATGTGTCTCTTATATTCCACCGAGCAGTTGCTTCGACATATATAGAGCGCACGTTGATAATGTTTTGAATCTCAGTTCAAGGATTGGCGAACACCACCTCTGTGTACTAGGTGACTTTAATTTGTGTAATGTATCTTGGAATAGCTTTAGTAACTCCTCGTCTTTTACCGCGGTTAATGCGACTACAGACAGTGAGTTATACGTAACTGATAGTTTCCTAAGTATTGGTCTTCAACAAATTAATGGAATTATAAATAATTATAAGCGTATTTTAGATCTAATTTTCATTAGCAATAATGTAAGTTATTTGGTGTTTGAATGCCCTTCCCCAATAACTCGCGTAAATAATCATCATATTCCTATGGAGGTTCATATTAAATTTTATGTTTTCGCTACTGTTCCTCCTGAGAGATGCCGACCAACTTTTAACTTTAGTTCGTGCAATTTTGATCTCTTAATAGCCGTTTTCATGATTATGATTGGAAACACATACTCAGCAATTTGGATGCTAACGCTGCATACAATGTTTTTAAAAGTAGTGTATATGAGGCGTGCGTAGAAATAGTGCCTTTAATTACGAGGAAGTTGTATAAGTTACCATGGTACAACAAGGATCTAAAGCGACTCAAAAATCGTAAAAATAGGCTTTTTAAAAGATTTAGGGCAACTAGGTCCCAATCTGTGTTCGTCTGTTATCAGTACTGCCTTAGGAGCTTTAATGCCTTGGACAAGATTCTCTATAATAAGTTTATTAGTAAAAGTGAAGCAGACATTAAAAACAACCCTAAAGCATTTTGGAGGTTTGTAAAATCTAAGAACGCTAAGTCGAGTGTGCCGTCCTCAGTCTTTTTGAATGACAAGGAGGCCAACACACCTGCTAAGGTAGCCAATCTATTCGCAGAATTTTTCTCCTCCAATTATGTCTCGGATGCTAATGTGGCTTCTGAACGGTACCCTCTTTCAGATTCTGCCCTTAACTTAGGCGCACTGCATATTTCTGAAAGTGATGTAGAAGTAGCCATCTGCTCCATAAAGCACTCTTTTAAATTGGATTCTGATGGCCTCTCAGGTGCTATGCTCAAACGTTGCCCATCGCTTGTTCAGCCATTAACAATATTGTTCAATAAATCTCTTTCGTCTGGCTACTTTATTGACGCCTGGAAAAATGCTTTCATTACACCAATCTACAAAAGTGGGAACAAAAACGACGTTTCGAATTATAGGCCTATTTCCAAACTGGGCACTGTCCCAAAAGTTTTGGAATCAGTTGTCAAACAGAAGCTCAACTTCGCAGTGAAAAGTTTAATTTGCCTTTACCAGCACGGGTTTGTTAGTGGGAGGTCAACTGTCTCCAACCTTGCTACATTCATGGAGGACTGTGTCGCTGCGATGCAGTCAGGTCTACAAGTGGACGCTGTGTACACAGACTTTTCGAAGGCGTTCGATAGAGTTTCGCATAAAGTCTTAATTAATAAGTTATCGCGATTGGGTTTTCACTCAACTTTTCTGGAATGGATTAACTTCCTATCTGTCCGATAGGTGTTGTACAGTTGCTTTTGATAACATACTCTCCACTCCTTTTGTAGCTACGTCGGGTGTTCCCCAAGGCAGTATATTGGGCCCTCTTTTATTTGTCTTATTCATAAATGATATTGGATCATGCTTCCAGTCTTCTAAGTATTTATTATATGCTGACGATCTAAAGATTTACTCAGTAATCAGAACCTCACAAGACTCTCTTTTGCTGCAAGCTGAGCTTAATAACCTGCATTCTTGGTGCTGTCTTAATTCCTTATCTTTAAATGTTAGTAAATGTTCCTACTCCACTTTCACCAGAAAGCTTCTTACCGTTCAAACTAATTACAATATTGGGGGCCATGAACTTAGTTATGTCGCAGAGGTTAAAGACTTAGGGGTTTACTTCGACTCAAAATTAACCTTCGCAACCCATATTAACTACGTAGTTTCCAAAGCTTATGCAATGCTAGCATTCGTACGTCGTAATGGTCAGTTGTTTAAGGATCCCTATACTCTGAAGCTTCTTTATGTCACGTTAGTGAGATCTAGGCTTGAGTATGCGTCTTTCATTTGGCATCCCTATCAGGCTGTCTATATAAACCGGATTGAGAAGATTCAAAAAGTTTTTATTAAATTTGCCTTGCGTTCTCTAAAATTTTCTGAGCCTATACCTCCGTATACTTCCCGTTGTCAACTTATTAACTTAAGTTCGTTAAATACTAGGCGTTCTTTCCTAGCAGCCTCTTTTGTGGCCAAAATATTGGAGGGCACAGTCGATTGTCCTAATCTTTTGGATAAGTTAGCATTAAACGTCCCGTCTCATAATCTGCGTCGTGTTTCTTTATTCTACCTGGGATTTCCTAAAACTAACTATGTAAAATTCTCGCCTTTGTTCAGAACCCTTTCTGAGCTAAATGAGCTCTCTGAATATGACCCGTCTCTCTCATTTGGAACAGTTCGTTTTGTCCTACTTAATTATTTTAGGTAGTATATAAGCTCTC
>NW_023476751.1:0-2950 GCF_013731165.1 Rhagoletis pomonella
CGATTACAAATCTTCCAACAATACAATAAAGCAAATAAGGAAATGGATATATAGAATTGACAACAACAACCACGCTGTCGAGTTTAAATAGCGGCAAATCAGCTGCTCTTGATAGTAGTTTGTTGAATAAGGAAAATGAATTTAGCAACAAGAGTTTACGGGGTGTACATAGCTCAGTGGTTAACGCTTCAGACTTTGAACATCGATTACGCAGGTTCGATCCCTAGAAAAAAAAGATGTCTGGCGAGGAGATGTGGTGATCTCCGAAATAGCTGCTATAACTTCTACCGCTTAGACTTTGTTGCTTTTTCAATTTTTCCTAATAAGCAATCGTGGTACAAAGCTTAATATCAAAAATTTTATTATTATGTTTTCTGGTGAGAATGAACAATATTTTTATAAAAAATGATCGAACATAAATTGAATTAAAAGCTTTGCATATATTACGAAAAATTCAATAGGGCTATTCGCGATTCGGTGCATAAGAGCTGACAAATTTATGCAATTGCAGAAATATGCCATGGATTGTGAGCGACCTTTATTAAACTGTCATGGTAAAGCTTTTGCAAAACAAATTTTTGTTCATCAGCTTTGGTTTTGTTTATGAATGCAATGCATAGCATTTTTATGCTATGGATTTTCGGTATTGCAAATTTGCCAAGCCATGACAAATGCAAATGCGTGTATTTTGTTTGTGTATTGCAAATAATTTGCAATACAAATTTGCAATGCAATGATGCTAGGCCATTTGCACCGGATCGCGAATAGCCCTAATGTGTCAATACTTCTGCTCCGCGCTGTATAATACTTCTATATTAGCAGTAAGCTAACTTCCCAATGTGTAAGCATTCCGAAATCAAAGCGAGTCAGTCTAGTACGGTTTTTGTGTATGTATTGGGGATATTTCGAATGCCATATTTTTCACATTCGCGAATGCGAACGCCAATGCGAAATTTCGGAATGCGAATGTGCGAATGTTAAGTCATCATTTTTATTACCTAAAAATTTTGTAAATTTTTAGAACATTGAACGAGTGCTTAACCTATACAGTGTTTTAGTCTTGTAGTCAAAGTTCAAAATGGGCATATTATATTTCAAAAAAGTAATTTTGCTGCCTTTCCTCCCATGAGGCGATTTCTTAGAGACTCGTATGTAAGGCCGGCTGCACTAAAAAATTTCTCACTTGGAACGGCGAGTGGAGCGCTCAAATATTTGCGGCCCAGTTCTGTCAATTTGTCGTATTTTTGTTAAGTTTTCCACCAATCGAGAGGATTCTTACCGAGATGAGCCCGTTTTTCTTAAGGAGCCTTTGCTTTCGCTGGAGCAATCTAAAATTATTTCTAGGTAGGGATGCGAAATACCGATACGATATTCAATATATCAATATCGTTGTTCAACATATCGGTTAATTTATATCGATATCAGGTGTTGCGATACGATAACGATACAATATTTTGTTCGATATCTGAAATATGGGAAACTTTTCTCTACGTCCTCTATGCTTCTGAATTGAAAATAAAATTAAGTACGTAGTTGGAAAATGTGTTCGTTCTCGCAAAACAGCTTTTGGCATAGTAACCATGAAGAACAGAAATTCTTAAAAATATCGAAATTTCTTAAATCAGTTTGCAATTTTCAAGAAATAAATGCTCGAAAATTAATTTCTTCAAGAAAATCTACTTCAAAGGTAAACCACTTCTTGCATAAAAGTAATATTAGCTAACCCAGACAAACCAGAGCTGCTGTATGGCATTTTAGGCTTTAGCAGATTCAATTGATAGTGTAATTTTGTATATCGAACAAAAAGTTAAAAATTCTGTTTTATGAGGTTATCTTGAAAACCAATTGAACGGTAGTATTTTTGCTTCACATTTAGAAATACACACATATGAATAGGTTTGTATCTTCGAAAGTATAAGACTTGCTTGTGAGAAGGGGTAAATCAAAGTTGCTGAACATAGGTAAATTTTTTTTTCAAACTCATTAAAGTGCATCAACTTTGTTATTTGAATTTATTCTTATTTGCCTTTCAATTACAAATATACGTGGGGCGCAAAAAAATATATCTTTATTAATTATTATTATATCTTTATTAACCTTGGACCACTTTAACCGATTACTATAATTCTTTTTTAAAGGAAATGTGTTACCTGGCAGGTGGTCTAATTTGGTTTAAATCTACCAAATAGATTAACGATAATCTTAAATTCTTAGATGGGAATCGAAATCGGTTTTGTTTTTGTTTTGCTTAAAAATTACTTGTTTATGTAAGCATTTGTTGAAAATGCAGTCTCACATACAGCCGCACCCAGAGTCGTTTTACTTAACTCTTCCCCTAGTGTAGATTCAAAAAAATTCCCTCTCGGAGTCAGTTAATGTTCCCTTAACCACTCTTAATGTACATTAAAATTAAGTGTGGAAATCCCTTCACTTAACTTTTTAAATATTGATTTTGACAATATCTTTTATTATTATTTTAAATTGAATTGCATTCGATTTTTTAAACATAAAGAAAATGTGTAATTTCGCAGAGTTTATTGAGTTTGTAGACTATACTGGAAGTATTAGGGAAGTAGTACCTAGACGGTATCTTCGAGATCATGGTGGTCCTTTCACCAAATACTCTATTGAAGAGTTCCATGCTCGATACAGATTTACACCCGATGCCGTAAAAAATGTAATTTTGCCTATGCTCGCTTCTAGGGGCGCACCCAGGAATATCTTTTAGGGGGGTTTTATATTTCTCAATATATATCACCGGAAAATACTGAAAATTTGCTTCAGATAATACGCTCTTTAAAATACATTCATGCAAGTTTTATGTACAGTATGTAATAAATAAATAAACGCTTTAAAATCCATAAACTGCACTTTATTTACATAAGATTAACAGAACTCAAACACTTTTAACCGACTTCAAAAAAAGGGGAGGTTATCAATACGCCGGAAT